>NW_026577966.1:0-49557 GCF_029407905.1 Bubalus kerabau
AGCAGGGCAGCCACCATTCATTTTATTGAACTTTGTCACTATTATGAAGCATCATGGTTCATATTTATATTTAGTGTAAGTGATGAGCCTTCGTGAAGCAAAGCCCCATGCTCTGCAGGGTAAATGGTATATTCCCTCCTGATCCCACAAGGCACTGTAAACAAAGGAGACTTCTGCTATAAATAGGACCTGGGTCAGGAAACCTTTGTGGGGTTATTAATAATCAATGCACTACTACACAGACAGTGCAAGGTGAGGGCCAGAGTCATTATCATCCAGTTAGGAAAACCAACAAAATCTTGAGAAAACAAATACATATTTCCTTTGCTCGAGAAGGCAGTTGATGTGACCGAATGAAGGATTCTTGATTAGTTCCGTTTTCTTTCTTTGCATTTATGCAGCTCCACAGTGGACACAGGAGCACTGGGGTTTCCTCTAGGAGTCAGCCCTCGGAGCACAGGCGTTAACTGTCATTTACAAACTCACCAGGCCACAGGAGGCAAACCTAGAAGTACAGAGCCGCCCAAAGCCAATCGCTGCCCCAACCTGTGGCAGGCTCCTGCCCCGGCTTTCCCCCGCCCCCTGGCGGCTCCCGCCCCCTCAGATCTGATCCTCAGAGTGCCGGCTGCGCTCTCCTGCACCTGTCGCACCTCCTGGATTTGGCAGAAGGAAATGAGGAGACAGCTGGAGTCACTGTAGTTCCTCTGTTTGAAGGTTGCCCAAATGAAAAACAAACAAACAAATCTGGTGAGTTTCGTGTTTCTTTTAAGTGTACAGAAATGCAGCTGCTAAGTGATGTAGGAGATCAAAGGAGCCTTTTAAATAGTATACCAAAGTGTTCTTCCTGGCTTGATCCTTGATGGAGATTTGTTAGAAAACTTTAGAAGGAAGTTGCAAAAGAGGATTAGGTCTATTAGACTCGTCTGAATTGTGAAAAGTTCTTTATAAAGCTCATTAAGTGTCCTCATTGCTGATCCTGTGGAGAATAAGTTAGTGCAGTGAGCCCTGAGGTTGTCTTTCTGTTTTTTGTGGTAGGAGTCAAGGGCAGAGTTGAAAATATTTAATAGAGGGATAAGGTGATACAATTGATTGCCTATTAATTGTCAAGTTTCTTAGAAACAAAGATATGTTCTAAAATATTCAGTAATTTCAGTACTTGGTGTCAATGAAGATTAATCTTAGTTTCCAAATTTGAGGTTATATCTTAAAATATAAAGACATTGTGTAGGAAAAATACCTGGTGCATTCTTTTTGGTGTACCTTGCAATATTTTAAATAGCTTAGACTCCAATAATAGGGGCAAAAATGTTAATTGTTATTTCCTATCAGTACCTTAGTGGTTGTTAATTTTCCTAAAATTTCTATTTGTTTGTAAAATAATGTAAAATTACTTGTCATTGTAGATTGCAATAGAAAAAGTAAGTGATAGTATTTGAATATTTCAATTTTCTGAACACAAAATCATAAACATTCTTTAAAGTTGCAGTTTTTATTTTATTCTGACCAGAATTGGTTAAATGGCTGGTTTGTAAATGGTTTATACTTTAAAGTTGTTTTTCTTTAATTTGACATGCTTTAAATAAGTTCCTGATCCCTCTCACATTTCTCTTTAGCAGCAGCAGATCTTTAAAAGTGCTACAGAGATAGAACTAACATGGGAAATGTGTTCTATAGTACATTTTGGTGGTGGTTGTTGATGTTTGTGTGAAGGAAATACCTTGGTTGTTCTGAGTTTTTTGGGGTTTTTTGCCTATTTGGTCTCTAAATCAACTAGCTGCTTTCAGTTAACTATTTTTTCTGGTTAAAATAATATATCTAAAAATTAATTTCCACCTGCAATTGTTTTAATCTACAAATTGAGAACTAATTAATAATTCATTATTTTGGTCAAATTTGAATCTTCCTTTGACAGCTTTAAGGGGCTTGCTTAGGAGGGGAAAGAGAAAGTGAGTGTGGAAGAAGCTCTTGAATTAAATAATGTATAAAGGTTAAACATGAAGCATTCTTGACTGTCATCATCATAATTCTAAATCATAGTTGACCATAGATATTGATCTCTTCCTCCGATAAGTCCTAACCTCCTTGATGTATTTTTTTCTTCTGTTGATCAAATTTTCATTTTCTTAGCCTCTAAAGTTAGCTCCATAAAAGGTAGGTTTGAGGACAGGATCCCCGAAAGGTAGGTTTTTCATTTCATATTCATAGTAGACAGTTTGCTTTCATGGTGGTCCTGAAAAGTACTGAGCTGTAGCATTGGTTGCTTCTCCAGCAGAAGGCAAGTGAATATGTGTACACATCTAATTGCAAGAGAAACTCTAGTTTTTAAATGATGTGAATAGAATTTCTCGAAATGAAACTTTAAAAACAGTTTATAGCTATTTATTGAAAAGTTGTTTTATTTATTTCTCCTCAAATTTGAAGATTAATTCACAACATTTTAATTTGGCAATTGGAATATGATTTGACTGTTGGATAGAAACTATGATTGTCCATCTTTTGCCTTCTATGTAAAATGCCACCATTTTTCTTGTTTCAGTGAGTGAAAGTGAAAGTTGCTCAGTTGTGTCCGACTCTTTGCAACCCCATGGGCTATACAGTCCATGGAATTCTTCAGGCCAGAATACTGGAGTGGGTAGCCTTTCCCTTCTCCAGATCTTCCCAACCCAGGGATCGAACCCAGCTCTCCCGCATGGCAGGCAGATTCTTTACCAGCTGAGCCACCAGGGAAGCCCATATTCACTTGCCTTATTTCAGTACCCAGTGGTATATCTTTT
Organism: Bubalus kerabau; assembly: GCF_029407905.1. Lineage (NCBI taxonomy): Eukaryota > Metazoa > Chordata > Mammalia > Artiodactyla > Bovidae > Bubalus > Bubalus kerabau. The sequence goes on from NW_026577966.1 coordinate 2,775, forward strand.
TGTCTTTATAAAGTAAAGCCATGAAGTTTGTAAAATAAAGCCTCTATTTAATTTCATTAGACATTACCTAGAGTATGTGTTTCACAAGGTATATTGGAGTTGGAAACTTCATTGTGTTGTCTTTTAATTCAAAGGAGTATGCATGTTACTTTTGGAAAAAATATTTTAAACATGGTACATGTTCATTGTAGTTGTTAGAAGGTGAAGAAAAGTACAAAAACAATTATAAAGACCAGTTAGTCTCAATAGGTAGAGACTATTAAGTATTATGTATTAATATAACTATTAAGTATTATGGTGTATTTATTAGTATAGAGCATGCAAATTTTTAAAAGTGAAGTTATACTGTGTACAAACTATATTCTGATTTTACCCATAAAATGTTATTTTCAAGCGTTTTTTGCTATTTTTAAGTTGCTACATGATATTCTGTTAAATGGATAAGCCATAATTCTTTAAGATATTTGTTTGTTGACATTTAAAGTTCCATTTTATAGTAATTAGATACAACAAGATTTGCTTGGTACAATGCAATGTTGAAAACACTGGCTCTTCCCTATTCCACAAATGTGTTTTCACTTCTCAAAATGGAATGTTTCATTTGGAAATGGATAAAAGAGGCTCTTTGACTGATTTCAACACCTTCATTTTAATTTTAATGATAAGCATTGGAAACACCTTTTACTATAGCTAATATTGATAGAGTTCTACAAAGATTCATTTAAAAGACTTACTAGGCCATTAATACATTAAAGAAGCACCTTGTGAAGAGTCTCCTTTACAAATAATTCAGAACACTTTTCTCTCACTTGTGTATTTGCAAGAAAGCAGGATATTTGTCTTTATTAAAATTCACAAGGTACTTCTGATACTATGATCTCTAAAATAGCAGTATGTCAGCTGAGGTGTAGTTTTTGGTGGGTTATAAAATCAGTAGGGGATGATGGATTTTTAAATACTATCAGCTGCTAGCTTATAATTTGACTAGTAGTCCCTGATTCAACAGTTTCCTATGTTTCACTAAAATTCTTAGGAAGACATTTTAAAAGATGAATTCATTATACTTTCAAAGACCAATACTGCTAGTATTTGGGAAAATTTTCACTGGGCTAGAAAATATCTGTAACACAAAGTTCATTGTGACCAGAAAATAGGAAGAAGTCCACTATTTATCCTTTTTCTCATGTTTGACTCCTGATTCACAACTGTCTGTACCAAATAGGGAATGGGATTTCCATTTCTTTACTGGGTACTGCTTTTGAGGAAGTCCAAGTACTCTATTCATGTGTCTCTGAGATATTAGCATTTCTCTTTCTAAAACTGTCAGAGGTGGCAGACCACATAAACAACTGTGGAGAAGGAGAACGGAAGATTGACAGTGGTGCCCTGCATTTCCTCGGTAAAGCTTTGCAGGCAGGCTGAGAGACTAGGAGGAGCCTTGGAGTTGTACTTGTGGAGTTGAGGGTTTTAAGGTACTCCATCTCTTTGGCCAGGGCTGCCAGAGCTGGGCAGTGCAGTTTGTGCCCTGCCCCAAATGAGCAGGGCAGATGGAGGTTGTCTCAAGTAGGAATGGTGCCTTTTTGAAATTGTGTGGTGTGTGTCATACAAAGTCCATGCATGTCCTAGTGGTGGCCTTGTCTTTAGGGCATCAGAAACTCAGGCTGTTTAGGTAGGAGACATACCACAGCCAGCAGAACCATGGTGCAAGTATGACGAGACCCTGGGACTTGGGATGGGAGCTATGTGAATCAGTCTACCTCCCAGCAGCAGTTCTGAGACAGGAATGCGATCAGAGCCCAACTGACCAAGAGTGAGGTCAAGGGCAATTCTCCTGGACTTCTTGTTTGTTGGCAAACACCTGCCTGTATTCTCTTTTTATGAAAATAGAGTGCAATTCTGTTAGATAACAGATATATTTAAAAAATACTTGAAGGAAAATAATCTGGCCATCATGAGATCATGGGATTATGAGTGATTTTTCTTAAAAACAATCTGTACATAATATTTAATAATTATAAAAATGAAAATTATCTTTAACTTAGAAAACAACTAAAATAAGTTTTGTATTCATTTGTATGCCAGCAATATCCAGATCTTTCTTACCTTTCCTTTTATTTGCTCTAGTTAGTGAAGATACCTAATAAGATGTCAGTAGTTCTATTTTCTTTTTGAATTGAAGTCTCAGTGACAGTCACCTTTTAGTTCATCACACACAGGTCGGTTAGGTATTATGGTAAAGAGACAAGGATTGCTTAATCACCCAGATTTTCTTCCTTCTTGTAATTGCCACACCAAAAACCACACCTGAAACAACTCATAATCTCAACAATTTCCCCCCTTGCTCTGGTTAGAGAATGTCAGAGTGTGCTGGGCAACCAAGGTTATGTGATCTGGTGGGCCAGATCCGATTAATGTTTTTAATTGTGTTTTCAAGATGTAACACACCCAGGGAGATTTGTTCCAGATGGATGCAGTACAAAATGAAAAATAAAATAAAACCCCCTCCAAACACAATATTGTTCTGAATATTTCTTTGAGGCATCAGCAGATTTTAAATCATTGGAAGATGAGCTGAAGGCATTCTCTACATTATTGTGCCTTACCCAGTAATTTAAACAAATTTTTAGTCTTAAAGGCTTTTCTGTGTAGCCCCTTTCTCTGCCTGTCATTGGTGATATCACTGATTATATTTTTTTAAAAAAATCAGAAAAAAGTATATAACAAGTCATAATGGGAGTAATTATGACTAAGAGTATTTTCTATGACATACCCAATATTTTGTCTTAGTGGATGAACATTTCTGCATATGTTTCTGTGTGAATGTGCATACTTTAAAAGGTCAAAGACAGCACAAAAGCTTTATCCTTAGAGAATATTAATGCCAAATGTATATGTAATGAAGAAACCATTATGTGAAGACTAATGAAACAAATACATCTGACTCTTATTTGTGTAAATACACAAGTTGGGATATTTAAAATATCAAATCAGAAAATTTATTTATGTGGAAATTTCTGATAGTTACTAGATTCCTTATTTGATACATGCCATATAAACTAGAATTTAATAATATCTTAAATGGCTCTTAGAATCTACAAGAAAAAGCAAATTTGGTGGGGAGGATGCTTTTGAAAGTATTTAATAAGTTAATTTGGATCTGGGTATAAAGTTCTCACACACATATATTAGGCTTACAGACTAGTTTTATTTTGATGCTCTTAGATTAATAACTAGTTCTTACACCTGACAACTTTGTATTAAACTGAACTAACTAGTGATACTGATACATTTGTGTATTAAAAGTGATATTCCATATTTAATGCCATTTTACCTTGTTTTTGTTGGGAGCTCTCCAGATTTATCTCTAGGATATTTTAATTGTGAAAGCACATTTAAAAACAGGTTTTTATACTCTTTGAAGTAAGTACTTCTCTTTTACAATAAGTTTGCCTTTTCTCTTTGGATTTAAGTAGTCTTAGAAAAATAAAACCATCTTAAACTCTCTCTTTCTTACAATTTAGAGAAAAAAGAAATATATCATAATCAGAGGTACTAGATGTTTAAGGAACAAAACTTAGGAGATCAATTTCATATTAAGTCAGTCACCCAGAATATAAAAAATTAATTGTGTTGAGTATGGAATAGGAGATGTGATGTTTGTCCTAAATCAGATCATAGGGACAATTTGCACACAGGTAGGAGATGAAAACTTGTCAGTTATTAAGTAATATGTTTAAAGTATGCACGCCTGTAAACCTCAAGCAGTTTAAAACAGGCCTCTGTACTGAAACCTTAAGTTCCATTTTTAGGTAAGTCAATGAAGCAGTTTGCTATGAAATTCTTCCCACTGGAGATTCCATAATTTCTAAAACAAAAGAAATAGTATAAAACCATTTCAAATATTTAGGCTATGGTCATTACCACTGAGATTTTTTTTCTCAATTTAGATTTCTTTATGAAGTTAAAATTACATAAACGTAACAAATAGCATGAATGTCTTTGGCTAAATACTGTAACTGTTTGAGCCTTATATGAGTAATTGCCTTAAGTTTTTTAAAGTATTAGGAGAATTAGTTTTTTTAAAAAAATAATTATTTTATTGACGTGTAGTTGATTTGCAGTATGTTAATTTACACTATACAGCAAAGTGATTAGGTTATACACACACACACACACACACACATTCTTTTTTATATTCTTTTCCATTAGATTTATTACAGGATATTGAATATAGTTCCTTATGCTATACAGTGGGACCTTGTTGTTTATCCATTCTCTATATAATAATTTGCATCTGCTAAACTCCTAGTCCCAATCCATTCTTTCTCCACCTCCCTTCTTCCTGGTCAGCCACAAGTCTGTTCTCTCTGTGAGACTGTTTCTGTTTCATAGATAAATTCATTTGTGTCTTATTTTAGATTCCATATGTGAGTAATATCATGTGGTATTTGTCTTTCTGACTTACTTCACTTAGTATTCTAGTATCTAAGTCCATCCATATAGCTGTAAATGGCATTTCACTTTTTTTTAATGACTGAGTAGTGTTCCATTATACATGTGCCACATCTTCTTTATCCATTCCTCTGTTGATGGACATTTAGGTTATTTCCATGTCTTGGCTATTGTGAATAGTGCCACCATGAACATGTATTTTTTTGAGTTATAGTTTTGTCTGGATATATGCCCAGGAGTGAGATTACTGAATCATATGGCAACTCTATTTTTAGTTCTTTGAGGAAGCATCATACTGTTTTCCAAAATGGCTGCACCAATTTACATTCCACCGACAATGTAGGATGATTCCCTGCTCTCCACACACTCTCCAGCATTGGTTATTTATAGGCTTTTTACTGATGGCCATTCCGAGCAGTGCAATGTGGTACTTCATTGTAGTTTTAAGAGAATAAGTTGTTGTTAGTGGGCATGGAGTAAATGTGGAAAGCTAGAGATCTCTGCAGCCTGAACACTAGCGCATAATTATTTTCATAGCATATTCATACCTTATAGACACAAGTATCTGAGTGTGCTGCTTCTTTACCTTGAAGTTACTAAGCATCTCTTTGAAAGCAAAATTTTCAGATATGTAGCTATCCAAAGAACAGATATTTGGAAGTGATATAATTTAGGAAGTTATGTGATGATGATTTAAGAAGCATATAGAATATAAAGTGATTTAGATTGTTCTTTCAATCTGAAAACAGTTGCTAAATAGCAGTGTAGTTTTGTTTTAGTACAGGAAAATAAAGTATATGCCAGGAATATCTTTTCCTTTTAATAAGTTTCCAAAGAACTGGAGAAAAGTCCCTGACTTGCATACTTAAAAGGATATGAATTGTGTAGAACCCTGGGTTATGCATAGATTTGCATTGGAAATTTTGTGAGGAAATGTCCAAATTAGTTTCTAATTCCTGTATTCTATGTAAGTCAATTGCATTTCTGTTAGTGTCTTTGGATGCAGTAGATATATGCAAAAATTCACTAGTAAAACCTTTTCTGTAAACTTTGGGAGACATTGCCAGTTCTAAATTGACAGTTTGGCAAATGTGGAAATCGACATTGTTGCAGAGAGGCTAAAATTTCACAGGCAAACTTTTCTGAGTGCCATTTGATCTAGTGGCATTTGAAGAGAAAATCACTTTGAAATTACTGATTTACTGCAAACTCTGTTGGGTAGTGTTGCATAATCTGCCAAACTATGGCTATTGTTTTCTCCAGACCAGATTTTCATTTCTCACCATTTGTCTGTCATGACTTTACTATTTGTAGAATTTATTTCAAATAGGAATAAATATTTATTTTAAATAAATAAATAAATTTATTCCAAATAGGAAAGTTAAATTTGATTATGGGATTGAACCATCTTTTCACTTTTTTTTTAAGGTGGCTAATTTAGTTCATAACTTATGTAGGTCCCCACCTGCCTAAATCTCATTTTTCAGCTTGTCTTTATCAATAAGTATTTATCAAAATGGGAGCAAAGTAATAATAACTGGAGATCCCTATGACCTGCCTTTCCAAGAGGCATCTCCAGGTGAACTTGGAGAATCATTGCTTTAGGTATTTCAGGAGTCATCACTTTGTGCTTCAGATACTTTGAAAGGTGATGAAATACACCTCCCTCCCACTCCTCACCTTCATTTTAACAGAGAAGTTCACGTGGAAGAAATTAGCCTGGATAGCTAAGATTGGATTGTCTAGGGGTTTAGTTTATCCTGTACACCCAGGTTAATGCAGAGCTGACATGTAGTATGATCGGTCTAATAATCCTAAATGATGAATGTAGATATAATAGCTATGGAGGGAAAATTTTATGACATTTCCTGAGTTTTAAAAATAAGAGGTCGTCAATTCTTCAATATTATTGTCAGTTGTTGTCATTATTGTCATTGTTAGCAATGTCAGTTCAAAACATTGCGTTTTTAAAATTGAGCTAAGAGGTTTAGATTCCCCAGACTGTGGGGAAGATCTTGACCTAGAGCTGATCAGATCAGATCGGATCAGATCAGTCGCTCAGTTGTGTTCGACTCTTTGTGACCCCATGAATCGCAGCACGCCAGGCCTCCCTGTCCATCACCAACTCCTGGAGTTCACTCAGACTCATGTCCATTGAGTCAGTGATGCCATCCAGCCATCTCATCCTCTGTCGTCCCCTTCTCCTCTTGCCCCCAGTCCCTCCCAGCATCAGAGTCTTTTCCAATGAGTCGACTCTTTGCATGAGGTGGCCAAAGTACTAGAGTTTCAGCTTTAGCATCATTCCTTCCAAAGAAATCCCAGGGCTGATCTCCTTTAGAATGGACTGGTTGGATCTCCTTGCAGTCCAAGGGACTCTCAAGAGTCTTCTCCAACACCACAGTTCAAAAGCATCAATTCTTCGGCGCTCAGCTTTCTTGACAGTCCAACTCTCACATCCATACATGACCACAGGAAAAACCATAGCCTTGACTAGATGAACCTTTGTTGGCAAAGTAATGTCTCTGCTTTTGAATATGCTATCTAGGTTGGTCATAACTTTGCTTCCAAGGAGTAAGCGTCTTTTAATTTCATGGCTGCAGTCACCATCTGCAGTGATTTTGGAGCCCAAAAAAAGAAAGTCTGACACTGTTTCCACTGGTTCCCCATCTATTTCCCATGAAGTGATGGGACCAGAGCCATGATCTTCGTTTTCTGAATGTTAAGCTTTAAGCCAACTTTTTCACTCTCTACTTTCACCTTCATCAAGAGGCTTTTTAGTTCCTCTTCACTTTCTGCTTATAAGGGTGGTGTCATCTGCATATCTGAGGTTACTGATATTTCTCCCGGCAATCTTGATTCCAGCTTGTGTTTCTTCCAGTCCAGCGTTTCTCATGATGTACTCTGCATATAAGTTAATAATTTATAGCAAAAAAATTCGTATCTAAATAAGTCAGTGCTAAAATCTAATAATATAAAATTTAATCATGTATACCTTTGTTGATGTTTTTCAACTAAAATTTTGACTCTTTACAAACCAAAAGAATGTTGGAATATATTGATACCTGAAAGTAAACATGACACACACAGTCTTAACATGCTGCAGAAAATTAAAAAATGAGGTAAATGATAGCTAGGAGGAGAGTTGTAATGTGTTAAAATTTTATTTGAGAATTTAAAAATACGTAAATTTATGGATAAAATAAACTATATGAATTAAGTTGTATGTATGTCTAGAGAAGTGAGTGACTTTCAAGGCAAACAATATTTATTAGTGTTCCAAGAGGGCAGAGAAGGGAAACTAATGATCTTGGGGTTCCTAACACCAAGTAGCTCACAACTATTAGTAACCCCACAATAACAGTGGTGTGCTTCTGTGCTCATTTGCTCAGTTGTATCCAACTCTTTGTGACTCATGGAGTAGCCTGCCAGACTCCTCTGTCCATGGGATACTCCTGCTAAGAATACTGGAGTGGGGTGCCATTTCCTCTTCCAAGGTATCCCTTGACCCAGGATCAAACCCACATCTCTTCCATTTTCTGCATTGGCAGGCAGATTCTTTACCACTAGCACCACCCGGGAAGCCCACAGTTAACAGTGCCACATGTTGGAAAAGAAGATAGGCAGAGTTCTAAACTTTGCCTGGGGAGGTTCTGGAAGATTTGCCAGAACAGATGATGCTAGAGAAGCTTATGCATACTATTAATACATGTTTAAGAAATGTTTGCCTAACATCATTATTGTTAATCCTAGTGACAACTGACCTTGGAATCAGATATTTTTTAAGATTGTTTTTTCACTGGGTTTAGTATGACTTTGGTCTCTGGCTTTGCATATCTTAGTTTTTGCACTTTCTTCATGTCTGTAACTACTACAGAAGTAGCAGATAAAAAGCCTTTTTCAATGCTGTTTAACATGCATGCAAGTTTTGGAATTCAGAGTCTTTATGTAAAAACTCTGGAAATGATGTTGAAAGCAGTCGAGTTGTAGATTTCGCAAGTGAAAAAGGATGTCACAGAAGTACCTCTGTTATACTTGGATAGTTTGAGATTTATTTGAAAAGTCTAGTATATAATGAATGTGGCTGCTAAAATATTATGTGTCCTTTATGTGTCAGGAAAGCTGGTGGTATCAAGGAGGCTGGTTGGTTAGGTTCTTTTTAATTATTTCCCTCATGGCACAAACAGAGGAAAGGTAAGTAAGGTTTTACATTTTAAGTAAGTAACCAAGGTGAGGTGTTTAGACTTTTTAACTGCTCACTGAAGAGAAACTTGGCTAAGAATGAGAGGCAGCTTGAGGCCAACTCATATTAAACCACACTAAAAGTTTAGGACCAAATTCCTGGAAGAGCATTTCCCTACAAGGTAAGAAAAGCTCTGAGTGTGTGGTTAAAGGAAACCTTATATCAATGAGAAATATATTAAACTTCTTTATTAAAAATGTATTTCATTTTGGTTTTTTATTGAAGTATAGTTGATTTACAATATTAGTTTCAGATGTACAATGTAGTGATTCAATATTTTAAGAGGTTATACTCCATTTAAAGTTATTATAATATATTGTCAATATTCCCTGTGGTGTACAATATATCCTTGTAGTTTTTGTATGTAGTAGTTTGTACCTCTAAATCCTCTACCCCTATCTTGCCCCTCCATTTCCCTACTGGTGACTAGTTTGCCCCTATATCTTTAAGTCTGTTTTGGTTTTGTTATATTTATTCATTTGTTTTATATTTTGAATTCCACATGTGAGTGGTAACATGCATTATTTGTCTTTTCTTGTTTGACTTATTTCACTAAGCAGAATACCTTCTAGGTTAATCCATGTTGCAAATGACAGGATTTCATTTTTAATGGCTGAGTAATATTCCATTATTTATATACATCTTCTTTATCCATTCATCTGTTGATGGATAATTAGGTTGCTTCCATATCTTGGCTATTGTAAATAATGCTGCTGTGAACACTGGGGTGCATGTATCTCTTCAAGTTAGTGTTTCCTTTTCCTTTGGGTATATACCCAGGAGTAGAATTGCTGGATCATATGGTAGTTCTACTTTTAGTTTTTCGAGGAGTCTCCATCCTGTTTTCCATAGTGGCTGCACCAGTTTACATTCCTGCCAACAGTGTACCAAGGTTTCCTTTTCTCCACATCCTTGCCAGCATTATTTGTTGACTTTTTGATTGATAGCCATTCTGACAGGTGTAGAGTAGATAGCTCATTGTGGTTTGGGTTTACATTTTTCTAATAATTAAACTTCTTTAAAAACTGCTTTCTAATACCAATTTTAAAATGATGCTCACTTAATAAAAATTTTGCTTTAATTTGCAAAATACTAAATTTTAACAACTAAAAATCCTATCCTTTTATGAGGAAGAACTGACTAGAGTCATATTTCTGACAGGGCTCTTACCATGTGATTTAAATTATATATTAGAGGCAGCCTTGCCTAATGGTGGCATATTAAAATTGCAAGTTTAATTTCCGTTCAAGTTGAGGTAGGAAATTTCAAAAATGATAAATACTAAACAGTGCAATATAGAAGTGATGCGAAATATCATTTAACTTTTTCTTAAAAAGATATTGTATGAAGCATATGGTTAAAGAGACCATAGAAATCTCTGGAAAGAAGAAGGTATAAAACAGTCTTTTAATTGGCAGAATCTCCTTCACTTATAAGATCTTTCTTACTAAATGTAGAGCATAGAATACTAAGAAAAAAATTGAATATCTTTGTTGAAAGATAAGTGAGTAGAACATGGTCAAAGCCTTGCATATGACCTTTATCAAGCTTCAGAGAGGGGGAAAAAGACATTGTCAGTTCTCTGTCAGTCACTGGGACAATACTTTTTATAGTTATTAAGTCAGTGATACGCAGTACACAGAACCATAAAGCAGGCTAATTTCTAAAGGTAAAAAAAAAATGATGTCTAATATTTTAGCAAGAAATGAGTAACTCTGTGGCTGCTCTCTTTATTTCTTTCCTTAGCTATTGTGGCTGTTTCTATTTTTAGTGCCCTTTTCCATCTACATTATTTTTAGTGTTGAGAATGAAGAGTCTAATCAGACAGACCATGAGAATCTATCGATAAAATTACTGCTTTGGCATTATGTTTGTAGAAACTGAGTTTTCTGGAATTGACACAAAGGTAGTATAAGCAAAAGCAAAATATATCCTTTTAAGTGTGGATCTTTGCATAAATCATTAGCCATTGAGCCATAAAATCACATAGTTCTGTTATCTTTTTCATTTGCCTCATTATGAGAATTCCCTTATGAAAGAACTGACAACTCTTGATGAATTCAGTGGTGCCATTTAGGCATCTTGTGGAAAAATTTCTTCTGAGAGGTGAGCAACCAAATGTCACTCTGAACTTCTGATATATTAATAGTGATTTCCTGAGAGTCATACATTATACTCACCCAGGTTTGTATTCTTCTCCTTTGTCTTTTGTGTACAAACCATCCCCCCACCCGCTGCCCCAACATTTCCACAATTTAGCTTCCTCATGGCCTGCTTCCACCTACAAGGTGCTACATTGCTGACTTCTCAACTTATTCAAGTGGCTAAGGACCTGAACACTGGGGAGTTCTTTGTGGCACAGCATGCTGCTGCTGCCGCTGCTAAGTTGCTTCAGTCATGTCCGACTCTGTGTGACCCCATAGACGCAGCCCACCAGGCTCCGCCGTCCCTGGGATTCTCCAGGCAAGAACACTGGAATGGGTTGCCATTTCCTTCTCCAATGCATGAAAGTGAAAAGTGAAAGTGAAGTCGCTCAGTAAGTGTCCGACTCTTCGTGACTCCATGGACTGCAGCCTACCAGGCTCCTCCGTCCATGGGATTTTCCAGGCAAGAGTACTGGAGTGGGGTGCCATTGTGGCACAGCATAGTAATGATAAAACAGACTTAGAATTATTAAACATATCTTTGGAATTCATTCACACACTATCTGATATGAGGTTATATTATAAACAAGTGGTTTATATGCAATGCTGTGTGTGCATGCTCAGTCGTGTCTGATTCTCTGTGACCCCATTGACTATTGCTTGTCAGGCTTCTTTGTCCATGGAATTTTCCAAACAAGAATACTGAAGCAGGTTGCCATTTCTTTCTCCACAGGATCTTCCTGACTCAGGGATTGAACTTGTGTTTTTTGTATCCCCTGCAACTGGTAGCAGCAACCAAAGGTAGAAGAAAACTTATGAGGTTGACTTAGTAATGATTTCCTTATTAACCCATTGTTTCCCTTTGAAAATTGGGAAAAAATATTTTGGTTGAAAACTGTACTATCCCATCTTTTGAAAACCAGTGTTTTGAAACATAGTTAAAAGAGCAGTATGCTAAGGTCAGTGTGTCTCAGCCTTGGATACGATTAGAATTACTGGAACAATTTTTACAAATCATATCAACACCTGGGATTCACATCAGATGGATCTATTGAGAATTCTTGGGTGTTTTGCTGAAGCATTTATGGTTTCAAAAAATTTTCCTTTCCAGGTGGTTCCAAGTGTACAGCCAAGGTTGCCAACATCAGGCCCAGTAGGCCTATGGATAGACATTGTGGGAGAGTCTATGCAGACTTTGTCCATGATAAGCAGGTCAACTGCCACTGTCACCCCATGAGCTCTGCTTTATTACAACAACAACCCTGGCCAATCAGCTGCTACAACCTAACTCTCCCAAAGATGTATACAATCAGTTTATACAAACATATAAACCAATCAGTTCTGCCTTCTATTGGCTCCTCATGGACATTAATTCTTTTGCTGTGCTATGCTTAATCGCTCAGTTGTGTCCAACTCTTTGAGACCCCATGAAACTGCAGCACTCCAGGCTTCCCTATCCTTCACTATCTCCTGGAGTTTGCTCAAAATCATGTCCATTGAGTTGATGATGCCATCCAACCATCTCATCCTCTGTTGTCCCCTTTCTCCTCTTGCCCTCAGTCTTTTGTAGCATCAGGGTCTTTTCCAGCATCAGTGTCTTTTCCAATGAGTCAGCTCTTCACATAAGGTGGCCAACGTATTGGAGCTTCAGCTTCAGCACCAGTCCTTCCAATGAATATTCAGGACTGATTTCCTTTAGGATTGATCTCCTTGCTGTCCAGAGGACTCTCAAGAGGCTTCTCCAGCACTGTAGTTTGAAAGCATTATTTCTTTAGCACTCAGCCTTCTTTATGGTCTCTCACATCCATACATGACTCTACATTGTAAGTTAAGATTGTTAGTTACTACATGTAAACAGTGCCTGCTGCTCCCTGTTGTTGCTGTTTACATCTTTGATCCAAACCTCTCTTCTGAATGACATTACTAGATACTAGTAGTTATGGTTATATTGCAAGTGTGTTGCTTCATGACTTGGTGGTCTGGGTCTATAGCTAGATCTCACATATATTTGTCAGGGATTCTGTCTTCTATTTCCTTGGTCATTCTCAATCTTCTTTTCATTGCTCCCAAACCTGATCTTAAATATATCCCAGCCTTTACAGGTCTCTCTATAATAGTTGTGTTCTGAATATTAACAATAGACTGTCCTTTCTGATTTCAAAATGCCATAGACTTACTAATGTAGGCATTGAAAATAGTTCTTCCATGGTGGCTCAGATGGTAAAGTATTCAACTGCAATGTGGGAGACTTGGGGTTGATCCCTGGGTTGGGAAGACCCTTTGGAGGAGGGCACTGGCAACCCACTCCAATATTCTTGCTCAGAGAATCCCCATGGACAGAGGAGCTACAGCCCATGGGGTCACAGAGTCAGTCACGACTGAGTGACTAAGCACAGCACAGTACACACAGAATCAGGTCTTTAGTAGTTCAGTGAATAAACTATGCAGATTAAAGACATTTTGAAATGTGATGCTTTGAAATATTTGTTGAACCCTAAGTAGAATCACCATTTTGAACTAGCATGAAGGCATAATGGTATTTTCATGTAAAACAATTTTTCAATATTAGTCAGGGGCTGTATAGTTGTATAAATGCATGCATAAAAACAGAGTCTGCCAATAATTAATCAACAGACAATTTTCATGTATGGCTTCTTTTTAATGTAAAATCAGTTATTCTGACCTCTTTCTTTGAGCTCAAATATAGCTTTGATTATATCTAGGGGCTCTGGCTTCTGGTTATGTAGGCTTTCACATTGTGATGCTAAGAGCAGATGGAAAAATGTGCTATAATACTACAATGTAGTCTTGCAAATAGCTTTGAAGAATCAACCTAAAATTTCACAGACTTCTACTTTTAATGGCTACACCTGTATGATTGTTGCAAATGGTTTTATAATGTAACTAGCAGTCCTTCTTTGGAGTTTATCTTTATTCCTTTTAGGCTTCAAGTGGTCCTGTGATGCTTTATTTGAGGTCCTTAATTTGAAACTGAAATATACAGGAAGGTTGTCTGTAAAGCTGAGAGTAGGCAGGGAAATTTAAGGGTATGTGTAAAGGCTGAAGGTATTCTGTGCATGTTTCTGGTCAAAGATAAGGAGCTACAATGAATGGGGGAGGAAAGCCAGGAGCACAAAATATATGCTCAGCCCTTAGTTTATTGAGAACATAAACACTTGGATGAGTGAATGGAACCCCCACTATGTGCTGCACACCACCACTGATTCTTACACCTGTAGCTCTTCAACCTGGTCAACATCTAGACCCTTTTCTCCAACCAATGCTCTCTTCAACTAGGTAGTTCAGGTTCTCTATTTCATTTTAGTTCACTCTTCATGTAAAGCTGGTACATTGTTAGAGAATATTTTCAATTTTACTTCCTTCTATTATTGATATTCCATAAGTTTGAACAGTTCAAAAGAAAAGTTACAAATTAAAAAAATGATATTTTCAGTATTCTACATAAAAATGAGTCAGTGCAAAATAAGAGTGACACTTTTATTTTCAAATTCTATAAATGTATGGGTTGCATGGTACTCCCCCCACTTCATGCAGAGTTACTAAGTAGGCTTGTGCAGATTTTGCACCATGTAACTCTAGGGGTTGTATGAAGAATTTCATTCTATCATTATCAAATGTAACCCTTAAATTTTGCAGTGTATAACTTGGACAACTGTACCTGGTGGCCTAATATACGTTACCTACTCTTCTCAAAGAATAGTGAGAGCTCATGAAATATGGTTATGATGAATTTTTATATTAAGTTTTTTATTCAATACCACACTAGAGTGATGTGTGCAGTTGTTTTTAGAGGAAATATTAACTGAACAGCCATTCCCAATGCTTCTGTATCTCATTCCTAGTTAACTATATTAGATGATCCCAGACTTTTCGTTGAGGACCAGTTGATGACTTGACTTTCTCTTTCATGATCTGCTGTTTTACATAAGCCAGTTTCAGTCACCCACCTAAAGTACAGGTTTCAGGGTGACTATTTTAATTTCCCATTCCCTAGGGCAATATGTGGGCTTTCCAGGTGGTTCAGTAATAAAGAATCTGCCTGCAGTGCGGGAGTCATAGGAGACACAAGTTCAATCCCTGGGTCAGGAAGACCCCCTGGAGGAGGGTGTGGCAACCCACTCCAGTATTCTTGCCTGGAGAATCCTGTGGACAGAGGAGCCTGGCGAACTATAATCCATAGGGTCACAAAGAGTTGGACATGACTGAAGTGATTTAACACAGCAGCACAGGGTAATATATGTCCAACTTGCCTGATGTCAGGAATAAGTGTCTGTAAATACACTGTAAATATAGATTACTACTCTCCTTTTTGTTTATAGAACCGGAAATTCTAATGTAGGGCCTGGGGATTTTTATTTCTGCCCTGGGGTATTATATTTATTATGATGCAGAATTTCCTTATCATAAAACATTGTTCCAGCAGAGTATCTACCACAAAATGTCTCCAATACCAAAGCTCATAACTAAAGTCAAAGGGGGTAGGTCAGGTGTGTCCCAGGAACTTCTTACAGAATACTCAAATCTGCACATTCAGGGAAGAGCTTCACAGTGGTTTTTGCAAGTTAGTCCATTATGTAATATTCTTAAGTCCATCCTATTTGAGTTGGAACTTTTCCAAAACATAATTTAGTGACTAACGAAGTCACTAACCAACCAGTGACTTTTTACCACTCATCAAAGACAGGGAGGCATCATATGTATGATTAAGAAAACTCTTTGGAATTCTGCCACCTTGCTCAGACTGAAGAGAACTTGCCTACAGATCACTTCATGGACACCACACAACAACGGGCATGGCTACACCTGTGCCACTGATGGGGGAACTAATAGTCCAAGAGGCTAACTCAGATTCCCAAAGACACCCAGTCAGCCAGGGTTATGACCAGAACACATTTCTGCTTCTCTGGGATTCCAGCTTGATATTATTTTTTGACATTACGCCCCTCTCTGTTACAGTGTGTGCTTATGTGTGTGTGTGTTGGAAGGAAGTATACATGTTCTGACTTGTTGATCACTCTCTGGTCATGGGCAGGATGGATGGGCTGGGGTGAGCGTGTGGCCTTTGGCAATGTGTGTACAAGTTGTGCTGGCTTGTAGGGTCATGAAAGACCACTCTGGATAAGAAGTTGCTTTTCTAGAATCATCATCTCATCTAGGGGGCCCATTTTCTCATCTCATCTAAGGAGCCCATTTTCAGTGTGGCAAAGATGAAGAAACTCCAAACCAAGAGACACTAACTTTGGTTTAGACTTCGCAGTATATTTTTTCTTCCTGCCTCCATTTTGGCACCAGTGTTTACAGAGGCTGAATGTTTTCTCTACACGCAGAAGATATATGGTCCTATAGTGTGTGCCTGTGAGGAGCCTTGCTCTCTAGGGAGGTGGATCCCTGTGGATTGTGACAATGGATTCTGCCTAGAAACAGTTTAAGAACAAATTGTGTAGGGAGCGCCTACTAGGCATTAAGGATAGCATTATTGAGTGGGAGTTACGTGGGTTTGAATGACTTTGTTATCCTTAGGTTCTGGCAAAACACTTTGGGTATTATTTCATCTCAGAGATGACAACAGAGTGCTTCCAAGTGATTCTAAATAAATAATTGGCCTTGACATTTGCTTAGTTTATTGTTGTACTTTGTAATTTTAGGTCTTATGTAGAAAAATTTCAGAACAGAAGTTCTGGTGAGGTAAAATAGTGTTCCAAGGCAGCTGTGTTGACATGGCGGTTCACACACATTGGGGGTTCATGAAGACTTACCAGACTCTTAACATTCACACAGACTTTCCCCTAATTCTGGGGGCCTGAGGTTGGCTGGTTTTCCCTACTCCTACCCTCATGATTATCCTTTCTCAGTTTACCATGAATTTATCATTTGAATTGGAACACTTTTGAGAGTGAGTAGGGGCACTATTAATAATTATGGTGAGGCAGCAAGTGTGAACTGGGATTATTTTGGCTAAAACTACATTGTAAGGTCACATTACACTTCTCTCATTTTATGAGAGGAAGGCAAACCTCTTCCCCGTGCTGATTCTTCCTGTGGTGAATGACCCTAAGTTGGGTAAATTTCTGGATGCCAAACAAAGGGACAATTGAGAATCCATAAGTGCATAGGAAATAAGTAGTCAGATTAAGGAGAACACGTTTTCAGTAAGAAATAGTTAGGGGGCTGCACCTTATGTCATTTGTGCAATAAATTCATGGTGAGTCACTGTGACTTCTCTCTCACTCTCTGTCTTAGAGGTGGAGTTCAGAAGTGACATGGTTGTCACAGGCTTCTGTAGTAATACACTTACTTAAAATGAAAATGAAACCTGGCCTTTTAAGATGAAAAAATAAATCTTATTTGGCTGCTGGGTTTGACAATGAGTACCAGTTCATATGACAGACATGTCCTCTAAGTCAAGTGAACTAACTCTTCAGCTCTCAGGTTTTGAAAAAACAATTTTTAATTTTACATTTTACCATATGACATAAAGTACACCTTTAGCAATTATTAAACAAACAGCAATGTTTAAATGTTAACTTAAAAGTATAGGGGGTAAATAGCTTTTCATGATTTTTTTAAGCAATAAGCTTTGAAGACCTTTTGAAGTGTTTGCATTGAAGCTTCATTTTTGCTGTCCTGGTTTCCTGCCTCACAGTTTCTGTGTCATCCACAATGGTCGTCACATATTTTCAAATGTAACCTATCCCTTCCACACATGTGGACCACTGTGGACCCAATATCTCTTCAAGTGAAGAACCTCATGTTGAGAAGGTACCTGAAAGGAAGACCCTGCCGTCTTGTCCAGTCAGGCAACTCAAATGTCCTGGCCTGGATGTTTTCACTTGTGTTCAGTTTGTCAGGGTTCAAGTACACTTATTTCTGGAAAACTTGGTAAGGCCAGTTTATTCCAAAACATATATACTTCCCCCTTCTATTTGGCAGCAATGAGGTACATTTTGCCCCCTTCTTTGTGATGGCATTTAAAAATTAACAGTAAGAAAACAAATTGCTTTAAAATATGGCACAGCATGAAGTTTATGGATAAGGCCATTAGGTAGATTTCTATTTATAGAATACCAGAATTTATACCCAAGCCATAGTAGTCAATCCAATTATATCTTTATTAGTTTGGCAAAAATTTCCCTGTACCTGAAAGGTTGCTGTTTGGTTTTACTTTGTTCTTCAGTGAATCTTAATACAGTGATATAGATTAAACCAAAAGGAAGGTGATTGAAAATTTTCCTGAAGAAACTGGACATCAGTCTTACTGGTCAGTGCACAGAGGAATAAAATCAGGTTTACACAGGACAGAAAATTATGATAGGAATGATACCTTTCGTCTTCTTCGCAATTCTTAAACTCAAAGTAGCCAAAATGAAACTGGGAACTTGAGAAGAAGTTCATGAAAAGGACCTGCTGCTTTGGAACAGGAGAGGGTAAGGAGGGCCAGGCAGGGCTGCTTTGCACGGTGGCTTGCCCACCTGTACAAAGGAGCTATCATAAACATAGACATCATAATTACATAAACGTGGAGGCAAGCTTCTTGGGCAGATAGGAATTCTTAACCTAATTCTTTGTATGTATGGATACATCTGAAAAAGTGAGTTCTCTCTGATGAGGTCAACAATGCTGCTGTACCTTTGGTATTTGACAAGAAGATCTATAAAAAGTGTTTTATATTTTTGTAGATTCTTAGTTAGAAATGGCAGCTTCCCAGGTATTATTTGATTTGATTTCAACAAGAATAGTTCACCACGTGTGGAAATGGCATTCATGCTGAAGAAGGCAACTCAGAGCATTCTGGCAAGCCTGGAAGGTTTATAAAAAGCATCTTCCAGGATTACACTCTGCTTTTTGTGTAAAATCTACTCATATCAGCAAATTAGCCTGTGAAACAGTTAGTTGACTCATGACTAATTAAAGAATGTCTCTATATCCAAGATGAAAACAATTAAATGAGTAATTTCCAAAAATTATTTTTTAACATTTGACAGAGCTAATTATGCCACCACTGCTACTTCAGGTAGCCCGAAACTAACTGCATTATAATTATAATGTATTTGACTGGCAAAAATTTAACCCATGGTTTCAGGCTTCAAAGATATTTTTTCTTCAGCTCCCAAACTAGAAATTTTTCACAAAAGTCCATTAAACTTTCTAAAATAATATATATATACCATTAGAAGGTAAACAGGTGCCACGTTTTGCATGCTATCGAGGTGAAGGATTGTGTATAAGTAGTGTACATTGAAATAGATGAGTCTGGAAATGAAAAAGATGGGTTGGCACATTAGATATTAATATTTGTATAGATTTCTCCTTGTTTTCTTATTTTCACCTTTTTAAAATTATCAATTTAGCACCTAATATTCATGGTTACAGTGAAGTTTTGACATATATATTATGTTGTTCAAAAAGGTATTATGGGAAAACCCAAATGAACTTTCTGGTCAACCCAATACTTCACATGAAAGTCCTTACTTAATAAACTAGGATGTTAGTTCAATACACAGCAGGGGAAATTACATAAAATTGTTTTAACTATGATTTTTGTTCCAGTTTTTCTATTTCTGGTGCTGCTCACTAGAATCAGACACTTATTTCATTGGACTCTTGTAATAAATAGCATGTTAAACAGTCTCTTGCCTTGTGCCCTCCTTTATGCTTTATTCTGTGTCTTTAGATTAATTTTGAGTGCCTCCTTCATTTACACCTCTTCAGTGGCTGAGTAGTTGATATATGTAAACTACTTAGCCTGCCAATCAAAAGAAGCCACGGTTTATTTAGTATTTACCAAACATGTTCTGTTTAATCCTCATAGTAACCCTTGTGGTAGATTCCATTGTCCCCTTTCTATTAAGAAGGAAAGAGAGGCTCTGAGAATTTGAATTATATTTTTAAAGTCACACAGCTCCTAAGTGATAGTGCTGGGGTTGGAACCGATCTGCCTGATTCCAAGGACTATGAATGTAACTGGTTGGCTAGACTTCCTTCAGAGAGATTCTAAATCTGATCCTAGTTTAAAACCTTTTGCTGTCATGTCAATTGCTTTCCTGCATCTAGTATTATTCAGTTATTCATTCAAAAATATTTAGTAAGCATCTCCCATGTGAGACTGGTAAAGAATGGTTGTCCCCTGCCCTTCCATGGCTAGTGATCTTGTAATGCTATTTTTCCAGGCAACCTGGTCAAATTACTGTTCTCTAAGCACGCAATGCTGGAGAAGGAAATGGCAACCCACTCCAGTGTTCTTGCCTGGAGAATCCCGTGGATGGAGAAGCCTGGTAGGCTGCAGTCCATGGGGTCGCACAGAGTCGGACATGACTGCAGCGACTTAGCAGCAGCAGCAGCAGCAAGCATGCAATGCACTTTTCCTTCCCCATGCTATTTTCCAGTGCCTTCTTGTCATATCCTGTTTGTCCTTTGAGAACTATCTCTTTTCCTTCTTCTCTATCATGTCTTCTTAAACATGATAGAGATTTCTCCCTTATGGAGATTTCTCCCTTTCTGAAGTTTCAGTTTATATCCTTACTCCAAGTTCAAACACTAGCTCTGCCACCAATTTAATTGTGTGACCTTGGGAAAGTTATTTGACTTCTCTGCACCTTAGTTTCCTCATCTATGAATAAGAGTAACAAAAGTATCTATCCCATAGAGTTATTGTGAGGATGAAATAAATTTATTTACATAAAGTGTTCAAAACAGTGCCTGACTTATATTAATAATATGTGGTAGCTTAATTAATAATCACTATTAATACTTTATTATTGTATGTTTTATTTGTAAAGGATCATGTGACATTCCTGGTATTAAGTATCTAGTATTGCATCTCTCTTGTCTTATTCTTTTAAAACTATTTATACTTTTCTTTTTTTTTCCTAGACAAAGAACTTACCAGAGTTCTTTGTCCCACTCTAATTTTGCTCTGATTTTTCTTTATAAGAGAATTTCCTGTCAGAATAAATATTATCTTTATTTATAAAAGGGTCATATTTTAAGAAGTAAAAGTGAAGTGAAGTGAAGTCGCTCAGTCATGTCCGACTTTTGTGACCCCATAGACTGTAGCCTACCAGGCTCCTCTGTCCATGGGATTTTCCAGGCAATAGTACTGGAGTGGATTGCCATTTCTTTCCTTCTCCAGGGGATCTTCCCAACCCAGGGCTTGAACCCGGGTCTCCTGCAATGTAGACAGATGCTTTACCATCTGAGCCACCAGGGAAATTTAGCCTTATTCTATTTATAGTCTTATGTTTTACTTAGCAATATAAAAAAAATCCAACTTTTATTGTGGCTATATAAATGTTTACTTGTATATAGTAATCTTAAAAATAAAGAATAAACTGAGGAATTCATTATAAAAATCCTTTACATTTGAGTCTACTAATTGTTACTAAGCCTTGGATTCTGAAGCTGTCATCTGCTTTAGACAGTACCTCCCAAATACCTTTATCAAGAAAATTACCCCTTTTGCAGTGAAACAAATACTTGAAATATTTGAAAGGTTAAAGGAAAATGTGTGCATAGTATTGATAAAAATGTTGAAGGAGCGTTTTGTTCAGGAGAACAATCAGTTTATCTTTTTCTCGTGAAATCCAGATGCCTGGGATAAATTCTGATTATGGAGATTTCACGATCTAACAAAATATAAATTCCTAGAGAGAACTTAGAATTCCTTTCTAATAATCTTTTTATTTTTCATATATATGAGAGTATGAACACAGATACATTGTTGATGAAGTGATATCCTAAGCTGTAGGAAGAAAAGTGGACACGAGGAGTGTGTGAATGCGGGAAAGGGAACTAATATGAGGACTGCTCTTGGCCAGACACTCTGCTGGATGTTTTGCATGTTATTATTAGAGAATGTTCAAGAAGTTTTTTTTTTTTTTTTTTTCTAGTAGCAGGTAACAAGAACTCAAAGCAGCTTATTTTAAGCAAAAATAAGTTACTTTACTATGTTAGTAAATACAGTAATCCAAGATTGAGAGACAGCTTTATGCTGGGGTACAACTGATGCCAATGAGAATTGGTCTCTCTCAACTCTGCTTTTCTCTGTGTTAGCTTCACATTTAAGAAGACTCTTTCCATGAAGAAGCAAACGTGGCTAGCCATTGATTGATTTAGTCCAGGTTTACATTATTCTTTCGCTAGGAATTTCAGGAAAATCTAGTGGAGAAACTGATCAACCTTCCCTGGATTTGGTGCACATCCTTGAATAACCACTTTGGTTAGAGGGATGATGCAGTCTGATTGGCCTATCTGGGTTGCGTGTTCACCCTCATTCTGGTGGAAGCAAGGCTCTGAGGTAGAGGAAGAACAGTTTCCAAAATGAGATTGTGATGATGAATATCCACTAGAAAAGACATAAAAATACTTTATTATAAAATAAGCAATGGTAAAAACATTAATGCCCTTCTTGACTCTCTTTCCTTAAATCCCTCAGTCTTGGGAGGTTGAGCAAGTTTGTGTACATATCTGAGTGCAGTTCCTCTTCAGGGTCTAGAGGGCAGTGCTGCTTTTGGTCTTAGAAAGGTGAGGGTAACATAGCGGGCCCAGGGTGCATAATTTACCAGCACAGCATCAACTTAGTCTTCCTCTTGGTCTCACTCCAAACTCAGTAGTGCAGTTCTCCATTTATTGAGTTCTTGCTTTGACTACTTGTTACTGGGTTCACTGTGACTGAATCATTGTCCTGTTCCATAGGGTGACACCAACCTGACCACTTCTAACTTTATGATTACCTTCTTTTAACTCCCCTTCTCCAGTTGCTGGGGATTCCAGTTTCTGCCATGTCATTTTTGGATTGAAACCTCGTTAACATCCCAGTTCTGCCAGGAATAGGTTTTCTTTCTGTAAACTTCTTATATAGAATTAAATACTGATTTCCTGATCCCTCTTTTCTGTGTTGCAACCCAACTTGCTGTAAAAACATCTTCCATTATCTTGGCTATTAGATTCACCTACTTAAATGTTCATTCTTTCATCTGTTAAAAAATTATACTGTTTTTCCTCGATAAATATTATTTTGGTTCTCTTAGGTGCTTAGTCCTAGGTTAGGGCTGGAAAGAAAAATAATGAATGGTTCCTACCATCAAGATTTTAAGTTAAAATCTTAAGGACTTCCCTAGTGGTACAATATATAATAATCCACCGGCCAGTGTAGGGGTCATGGGTTTGATCTCCTGGTTTGAGAGGGTTCCACGTGCTGCAGAGCTGCTAAGCCTGTGCGGCACAACTACTGAACTCGCAATCTAAAGACTGAGCTGAAACTACTGAGCCCATGTGCCACAGCTACTGAAGCCGACACGCATAGAGCCTGTGCTCCACAACAAGAGAAGCCACCACAGTGAGAAGCCCATGCCCGGCAACAAAGAGTAGTCCCTGCTCACCACAATTAGAGGAAGCCTGCATGTAGCAACGAAAACCCAAATTAGCCAAAAATAAATAAATAATTTAGTTTAAAAAAATCTTAAGAAAAGATTGCCTAATACTCTCCAAATTACTAGAGAACACTAGGAATGCATATACAAAGGCCAGGCCTGAACAGAAAAGAGGGTCAGGAAGGCTTCCTGTGAATGTGATCCTTGGTCCTTGAATGACTGGTAGTTAGCCGGAAATGGGAGCTATCCAAGCAAGAGGAACAGAATCTGCAAAGGCTCAGAGTCATGAGAGAATACAAACACTGGAATTCTGTGTGTGATTTATATGGAAGTGTGTTAGCAGATAAGGAAATCAAGGTGTAGAAAGTGACAAGATCATGAGGGGTTTTTAAGTCACAGAGGGGTGTTTGATCTTTTTTCCTAAAATAATTATCTGTCGTTGCCTTCTTGAAGAGACTCCCTTCATATTTATTCATTTGAGGATTTTGGTGAATAGCAATTGACTTCTGCCTGTCTTCTTTTCTGTGTGACATAGGTGCTGCATCAGTTCAGCTGAGCATTTAGACTTCTGTCTGAATGGCTGTACTTAAAAACCAGTACTGGATCACATTTTTTGAGATCCTTTTTGAATTTCCTGACTCTGCTGAGACTTACTCTCTCATACTCTAAATTTCTGAAAATATTTAGTGATGGGCTAATCTCAGAGATGATGGAGAAAAACCTTCCTTTTGGAGAAAGGCAGAGGAACCAGAGATCAAATTGCCAACAGCCGTTGGATCATCAAAAAAGCAAGAGAGTTCCAGAAAAACATCTACTTCTGCTTTGTTGACTACACCAAAGCCTTTGACTGTGTGGATCACGACAAACTGCGGAAAATTCTTAAAGAGATGGGAATACCAGACCACCTGACCTGCCTCTTGAGAAATCTGTATGCAGGTCAGGAAGCAACAGTTAGAACTGGACATGGAGCCAACAGACTGGTTCCAAATTGGGAAAGGAGTACATCAAGGCTGTATATTGTCACCCTGCTTATTTAACATATATGCAGAGTACATCATGAGAAACTCTGGGCTGGAGGAAGCACAAGCTGGAATCAAGATTGCTGGGAGAAATATCAATAACCTCAGATATGCAGATGACACCACCCTTATGGCAGAAAATGAAGAAGAACTAAAGAGCCACTTGATGAAAGTGAAAGAGGAGAGTGGAAAAATTTGGCTTAAAACTCAGAAAACGAAGATCATGGCATCTGGTCTCATCACTTCATGGCAAATAGATGGGGAAACAGTGGAAACCGTGGCTGACTTTATTTTTCTGGGCTCCAAAATCACTGCACATGGTGATATCAGCCATGAAATTAAAAGATGCTTACTCCTTAGAAGGAAAGTTATGACCAATCTAGACAGCATATTAAAAAGCAGAGACATTACTTTGTCAACAAAGGTCTATCTAGTCAAGGCTATGGTTTTTCCAGTGGTCATGTATGCATGTGAAAATTGGATTATAAAGAAAGCTGAGTGCCGAAGAATTGATGCTTTTGAACTGTGGTGTTGGAGAAGACTCTTGAGAGTCCCCTGGACTGCAAAGAGATCCAACCAGTCCATCCTAAAGGAGATCAGTCCTGTGTTCATTGGTAGGACTGATGTTGAAGCTGAAACACCTGATGTGAAGAGCTGACTCATTTGAAAAGACCCTGATGCTGGGAAAGATTGAGAGCAGGAGGAGAAGGGAACGACAGAGGATGAGATGGTTGGATGGCATCACCAACTCAATGGACATGGCTTTGGGCGAACTCTGGGAGTTGCTGATGGACAAAAGGGCCTGGCGTGCTGTGGTTCATGTGGTTGGAAAGAGTCGGACACGACTGAGTGACTGAACTGAACTGAACTGAAGGTCAACACAGCTGTGTTTTGCCACATTACAATGCTGCCTTTTCTTTCATAATGCCATTAATAGAAGAGAAGTATTTAAAACAAACATCTAAGAAGTGTGCCTCTTATACTTCCTTGTTTCTTAATTCACTGCAGTTGTTTTCTATGTAGGATGAACTGAGAAGTTCTGCAAAGTTGAGTCCAGTGCATATTTTCTCCTCCATGAAGTGGCTATAGGACTGAACTTTCTCCGTTTAGAATTTTGCTTTTGGATAAAGAACTTGTCTGGTGAAACTATCTTAAAAGAAAGCTATAGAATCGTAGCATCTTGGAGGAGTAGCATGTTTACATAAGGATAACAGATACCTGGCCTATATGGTACCCATCCTCTACTTCTGCATATCAGCCATGGTACTCTTTGCCACTGAATCTCAATTGTGCCTTAAAATCTGTGCCAGAACATGCTCCAGAAGACATTACCAATTAATTAGAATAGGAGCAAAATCAGTTTGTTGTCAGTGCATGGATTGAGTTGGATTGAGTGGTTGATATAGCAAAAAGCCATCAGTAGAGGGTCATTAAAGCACTTACCTTTTGGTAAATGTAGGGAGTTGGGGGAAGAGGATGTCTTTCTGACTGTAGAGGAGTGGAGTTTTAAAGAAAAATCATATACCGCAAAAATAAGTGTTGGGACAGGAAAGTTCACAGTTTGTCTGTAAACTACCTCTGCCTGATTACTTTGTATTTCTTTATGTTCTAATTCCCATAGAGAGGAGAACTGAGAAGCTGTAAAAAAAAAAAAAAAAAAAAAAAAAAAGACAGCAACCAAAAAAACCCCACATTATGTAATTAAAAATATTCACCCCATTAGTTTCTACCATTTCATAGATCTTTTAGGCTCTAGGGATGGTCTCTGCTGGGTAGAACACTGGCATAAAGTAATCACACTGGAACCTTGTAAGGATCGTAATTTCTAAAGTTACCTATTGATTAGGAAGCTTCTGTCTTCTGATCCTCTCAGGTCACTATAATTTATAGTTATTTAAGGATATCACTTCCTGTTTTCACCTTCTTGATCAGAGCTTCCAAATGGATGAGCCCATTTTATCTAAAGAAAGATTCTGTTGAATAGAATCTGTTTTGTTTCCTCTCTTGCATGAGGTGTGACATACAAAAATAACAAAATTCATCTCACTAAATTTAAAAGGTCCTTTCTGTCATCTGTGTACAGATATATTTCTAGGTGGTTTGATAGAACAATTCCTTAGAGAGTTTGACTTCAGAAAACTGTATTTAGGAGCAGTTAATAAATAATGCCTGAGTGTTGAATAGGTATTGAGGACATATTCCAAAAGGAAGACCCTGGAATCCAGCCCACACAATTGTTACCCCAGTAACAATTTTGGGGTTACTTTTTGTTTTGCAACTATTGGAACTTTTTAAAAAGCCCTATACAGTGAAGTTCATTTATATAGTTCTGAGTAATTTTTTCCTGTGCTATTGTTCATGTCTATGGCCCTGCCAAAAAGAACATAGGCTTCAAATTAATTTTTCCTACACATACTATTTTATATGTGTTCTGTCTTTATTTTTGGTTGTTATGAGGTCACCAATTTTGTTTTCTCTTTGGTATCCAATATTCTTGGACAATTTTCTGTGGCCTCAGAGAGACTCAGAGGGAACAGATGTTGTATAAACCGTATTCCCCGCATGTTTTCCCAGTTATATTTTCCTTTTGAAAGAAAAAGCAGAGGACAGCTCTTGTGTATGAAAACTTTTTTTAATGCCTAAAGACTATTTATTAAATCTACCCTACCTCTTTTGTGAGAGAGAATGCTGCTTTTCAAATGGAATGATTGGTAGTCTCCAGCTGCTCGGAGGTTGATAAAGGACATTTTGTAGATACCTATAACTCTGGATAGCATATATGAGCCACAAATATTCCCTTATGTGGAGATCTTTTGAAACTCATATTAAGTTCCTACAAAAGTCAGCTAGTCCAGGACCATATGTCAAAAATCTTATCAGTGGTTAATTACTCTACTTGATTGAAAGACAGAGACAACTTCAGTGTCTATAAACTTTATTATCTGGGTTAAATACCTATTATATCCATGGGCCTGTTCCAATTTGCCAAGTAAAGCCAGAAGTCCACGTCACAACTTTTGTCCTGTTTTTCTGTGTAAATGTTGTGCCCCCTCTGCTGCAAATGTTTGAAATAAGCTGAATAAACAGGACACAGTAGGTAACCTGGGGAGTGTTTTAATCAGAAATATTTTCACTCATGGGGTAAGGCTTTGTATAACCTACTAGGAGTTGTGATTTGAACCACCCATTGCAAGCAATAAAGCATTGAAATGAGGATGTATTTTTTATAAGATTTCCAGCTCCATATTTATTTATTTTTTTTTGTCAGTTACTCATATAAAACTTCATTGTGAATTGTGCAGATGCATAACTCTACCTGCCTATTGGGCAATATGTTCAAATGTCAACTTTTCTTCCCAGATAATTTTTTCCATTATGCTTTTTCTTCCAAGTGTCAGAAGATAATATAAAAACACAAATGCATTGAGAAGGCAAATGCGAAAGAAAGTCTATCCTTTTGCATTGCACATCTTAGTATCGGGTAGCTGATTTCCAATGCACACTGGGTTCTAGTGTCTTCTAAATGATAATTTGGCCTTACAGCATCAATCACGTGGTGAGATATGAGGAAAAAATTTGTTTATTTAGCTTTCTAAAAACATATTTTGCTATAAACTGTATCCTAAAATGTCATGTAATATATATGTGTAACATTTATGTACCATGTACACTAATAATAAACTGAACACCTATGTAATCACACCTATCTTATGAAATATATCCATACCTTCTAAGTCCTTTGCATGTCCTTTCCTGAAACCCCTCCTATCCATCTACTCAGAGATACTTCTATTTTGAAAGCTGTTACCATCTCTTACTTTTATTTTAGAACTGTGTATCTGCATGTTTCCATAAATTATTTTTGAGCATGCAGAATTCAAAAATGACTTTTGAACTTTCTGTTAATATAAATAAATACATACATATGGCTGATTCATGTTGAGGTTTGACAGAAAACAGCAAAATCCTGTAAAGCAATTATCCTTCAATAAAAAAAATAATTAATTAAAAATATATTTTGTCTTTATTTTGCTCAACATTATGCTTCATGTTAATGTGGTTAGCTGTGATTCATTTATTTTCACTACTGTATAGTATTCCATTGTATGAAAGAAAATCCCCTACTATTTATTTTAGCCATTCTATCAAAGGTCATTTTGAGCTGATATTTATGTTTTCTTATTGCAAAAATATTGCTAGAGAGATTCCTGGTCCATGTTGCCTGGTGATTATGGATAAGAGGTTTTCTAAGAGAGAGATATATATATATATATATATATATATATATTTATATATATATATATATATATGTATATATATATATATATTTATCTAGTAGTGGAGTTACTGAGTTGTAGAGTTTGGACAAATTCTTCTTTCTTGATATTGCTATCCAGCAGTTGGTTTTTATTCAATTTTTTAAAAAGTGTATTTTAAAGAAATCAAACTTGTGAATGCAATTTAAACTTGATGTTAAATTCTATTTTCCCCAGCCACCACATGCCAAGAGAATGGCCCCTGGTTTATAGTTATAAACTATAGATCTGCATGAAGCTGTTGTTGGTAGCTTTGCTGTATTTTTTTTCTTTCTTGTCCTTTCTGATTGTATGTAATTAGTCCAGACAAGTTTTGTTAGAGTAATGCCATGGTTCCTTGGCTGACTCATCCCTACAGTCTTTGCTATTAGTGATATGATGAACAGTCTTTCTCTGCATCTGTAACTGAAGTGGTCATAGGTTGTTTGATCTGTCACCCTATCCTTCTGGGAATAGAATTCCTCATCTTTTTAAACAATTTTTAAAATTTATTTTTAATTGATAAAATATATGTAATATAAAATTTACCATCTCAACCATTTTAAAGAGTACAGTTTAATAGTAGTTTAATGTTCATATTGTGTCAATGCATGCTAAGTTGCTTCAGTTGTGTCTGACTCTTTGTGACCCCATGGACTGTAGCTGGCAGGCTCCTCTGTCTATGTGATTCTCCAGGCAAGAATACTGGCATGGGTTGCCATTTCCTCCTCTAGGGGGTCTTCCGGACCCAGGAATTGAACCCATGTCTCTTGTGGCTCCTACGTTGCAGGCAGATTCTTTACTGGTGAGCCACGGGGGACGCCCAGTATTCACATTATTGTAGACCAGTTGCCAGAGCTCCTTTTATCTTGCAAACTGAAACTCTGTATCCATGAAACAATAATTCCCCATCCCTCTGTTCCCCCAATTCCTGGCAATCACCATTCTACTTTCTATGTCTATGAATTTGACCACTCTAGGTACTTTACATAAGTGGTATCACATAGTATTTGTATTTTTGTGACTGTCATTTCACTTAGCAAAATGTCTTCAGGGTTCATCTATGTTGTACCATTTGTCAGAATTTCCTTCATTTTTAAGATTGAATAATATTCCATTGTATGTTTTCTAAATTGTTTTTCTATTCATTCATCAATGGGCACGTGTGTTGCTTCCAACTTTTGTCTTCTGTTGATAATACTGCTATGATTGGGGTGTACAAATACCACTTCAAGACCCTGCTTTCAGTTCTTTTGGGTACATACCCCAAAGTGGAATTGTTATTGTACTTCCTCTTCTTTGAGGAGTACTCCCCCATACAGGTGGTGCTAGTGGTAAAGAATCAGCCTGCCAGTGTAGGTGATGTAAGAGATGCGAGTTCAATCCGTGGGTCAGGAAGATCCCCTGGAGAAGGAAATGGCCACCCACTCCAATATTCTTGCCTGGAAAATCCCATGAACAGAGGAGCCTGGCAGACTATAGTCTATAGGGTCGCAAAGAGTCGGTCACAACTGAAGTGACATGGCATGCATGCATACACCCCTACCCCATTCCAATTGTGTGGTTCTGGTGGAAGCTTCCAATTCAGTCAACACCATGCCTTTTCTTGTCACAGTTGACTGGCCGACAGGTGAATATCTGATCCAAACAAAGTCAATAAGAGTTCTTCCCTGGGAGTTTTCAGAGCAGAGAAAATAATTCAACCTGTGATGCTTAGATGCTGTCACTGGCCAGATGCTCTGTCATGTGGAGATGACCTTTCTATGAGAGGAGAAAATGAAACCATTAGGCAGAAAAAAAGTAGAGATTAAAAAGTCTTTCTGGCACTTTCTTTACTGTTTCTTTCTCCAGTCATATGGCCTAATAAATTCCTCCCTTTTGTCAGTCAGTTTGAGTAGAACTTCTGTTTTTTCTAGTGACTAATACAGTGTCATAATTATACCTGCCTTATGCACTAGGGAAATTCAACTTTATATTGGTCAAAGGTCAACACTGATTTCTACAATTCTGAAGGCTGTTTTAATGAAATGAGAAGAAATATAATGATATAAAACAGAGTTAATTGTGCACCACATCCCCTATTGAAACTGGCAGTAGGGAAGAATGAAAGAATGAAACTGATAAAGTTTGAAATTAAACATATTTCTATAGTAGGTAATAGAATTTCATTGTTGTACCGAGTGGGAAGACATATGTCTTCTCTTCTTCATATAGGAGGAAAAATATGATGTTCAGAGTATTTGTGGCTGATTTAAGATAGTTGCTAAGTTGTGCCTTTGAGGTTCTAGAAGGAGTTGTGAACAGAACATTAAATTATGAGGCATTTTCTGATGTGTGCATCCTAAGACACGAGGGATTTGTTGATGTGCTAATGAAAATAGTTGATTGAAGTAATATAAAGCCTTAGAATAGAAGGTGATTCTGAGGGACAGAAGTTTAAATGGGTGTTCCTTTTTTTTTTTTTTTTTCCTTGGACTGAAAATAAAATTAAGTAAAATCTTCATCCTGTATAGGGGAGACTCTAGATAGGGAAGTAATTTGAACTTCTCCAAGAAAGAGTTATAGAAGATGCTGATAACCAGGAGATTAAGAAATGAGATAGAGGGCTACAGTTGATGACTTTAGTCTTTAGATATTATTTTACTTTTTAAAAGTTGGTAACAAGTTGTAAAGTGATTTCCCTTGGTGTTGGCAGAGTAGGTGTTGGGGAATAGAACAATTGCTCCTTTGAGGGAGCTTGTTGGGTGTTTGCCTCCTGTAGTTAGATTTTTCTATTTAAGAGAGCCATCTGCTTCATTAAACTTTCCAAGATCAGGCACTATCTACAGGGAGTTCCACAATACCTTAAAACTGAGAGCTGCAGCAAAGTTTTAAGTTGCTGCCAGAAAACCAGATGTTAACCAGACTGTCAAGTTCTTTTTTCGTTCCAGAACCAAAGATTTCAAGTGAGACTGAGTGAATGCAAATGTTGGACAATCCTTATAGTTAGAGTTGGGAGCCAGCATTGGCCTCCTTTGGCCTCTGTTCATGAAGCACCTCCAGAGTCAGTCAAAGGGAACTCTATTTATGGTTTTAAAAAAAGAGGGAGTGTAGAGGGAGAAATTCTGGCCTTTCACATTCTCTAATGCACATTCCTTACTGAGAAATTACACGTGCTAAATGCTGGGGAATTCAATAGATATTCCCAGGGCTGTTTCCTTAATCCAACGTGCATTTCTCCAAGTTTTGGTTGGGTTTTCATTTCTAATTGTACCCTGCAGACTGCCTACTGATCTCAAAAAGATTGAATGGAGGGAAAATATGTAATGGAAACTGAAAATGAAAACTGCTCCTTTCACGTCCCCCAAGAACTGACATTTGAATATCTGAATTATTTGGACTGGATCTCTCAGTAGAGATTTGCAGGCATGAAAATAAGTATATGATTTCTAGAAACAAATGCTGAGGGGGGCTGTGTGGTTAAATACTCTGGGGGGTAGGAAGGCATCCATTTTTGTTTTGACAAGTGCTAATATATTTCCTGGGATTAGGGAGTTCAGAGGTTCTCCCTATACCAACCAAACAAGGTAACATTCGTGTGTTTTTAGGGATCCAAAACTTATTTTCTCCTTTTAACCTCTTTTCAAATTAAACTAAATCAAACACCGAGCAACTGAACAGCAACAGCAAAGCAAAACAAAAACAGTCCTTCCTTGTTTCTAATTGTGGGTCTTATATTTTCAAAATGGAAAGAATATGTTTTAGGTGAATCTATTCTAACATTAACTATTATTCTCTCATTTCGTTAGACAGAATCAAGAAAGAAAAACCTCAATTCTGTTGACAGGTTTGATTTATCTAGCATGGCTTTTAATTTAATATTTTACTATTTAAATAGGTCTTTATAATTATTGCTATTGAAGTATAGTTGCTGTACAATATTAAGTTATAGGTATAGAATATAGTGATTCACAATTTTTAAAGATTACACTCCATTTATGAAATGGTTAACATGAAATATCAGAGAAGGCAATGGCACCCGACTCCAGTACTCTTGCCTGGAAAATACTATTGACGGAGGAGCCTGGTAGGCTGCAGTCCATGGGGTTGCTAAGAGTAGGACATGACTGAGTGACTTCACTTTCACTTTTCACTTTCATGCATTGGAGAAGGAAATGGCAACCCACTCCAGTGTTCTTGCCTGGAGAATCCCAGGGACGGGGGAGCCTGGTGGGCTGCCGTCTATGGGGTCGCACAGAGTCGGACACGACTGAAGTGACTTAGCAGCAGCAGCAACATGAAATATTGTTTATATTCTGTATTATACAGTATATCCTTACAGCTCATTTTATACCTAGTAGTTTATACCTCTTAATCCTTACCTCTATATTGCCCCTCATCCTTTCTTTCTCTCTAACCACTAATTTGTTCTATCTGTGAGTCTGCTGCTTTTGTGTAATATTAATCAGTTTGTTGTGTTTTTTAAATGCTGTATATATGATATTATACAGTATTTGTCTTTCTCTGACTTTATTTAACTTAGCATAATGCCTTCCAGGTCCATCCGTGTTGCTGCAAATGGCAAAATTTCATTCTTTTATTTTATAAAAATAATGTTTTAATTATTATTTATTTAACTGAAGTTGGCCATATTTATTTAACTGAATCCATAGCTATTAATGGGCTTCCCAGGTAGCTTAATGGGTAAAGAACTCGCCTGCCAGTGAAGGAGATGTAAGAAGTGCAGGTTCGATCCCTGGGCTGGGAAGATTCCCTTGAAGGAGGGCATGACAACCCAGTATTCTTATCTGGAGAATCCCCATGGACAGAGGAGCCTGGTGGGCTACAGTCCGTGGGGTGACAAAAAGTCGGACATGACTGAGCGACTGACATACACACACACACACAAACATACACATAATTATTAATACTTATGAAAATCTTTTAATAGCACTAGGAGAATAAAAATACGTTGAATTCTTGGCATGCCAGATGTAAAGATCTTCCATACATATACTTGAATGTCCTGATTCTGTTTTTGACCCACTGATGTGTCTCACTGTCATTGCAAACAAAAAGACCTGATTTCTCCTCTGTGATAGGGGCATGGTTTTCTGTCATAACATGCTGTCATATGATTAAAATGTTCTTTAGACACACATATATGTATGCTTCTATTATTTAAAGGTATTTCAATTAAATTGCTCATTTCCATCATTGGAGTCTGCAAATATTTGGACTCAAATAGTATTGTCATAGTTTATTTCAATAATAGAATGAGGAACTGGCTTAACACATCCCATAAGATGTGTTTAGTTG
The DNA here is from genome assembly GCF_029407905.1 of Bubalus kerabau. Lineage (NCBI taxonomy): Eukaryota > Metazoa > Chordata > Mammalia > Artiodactyla > Bovidae > Bubalus > Bubalus kerabau. Next base: position 36,612 of record NW_026577966.1, read on the forward strand.
CTAAGTCATGTCCAACTTTGCAACCCCGTGAACTGTAGCACGCCAGGCTCCTCTGTCTTCCACTGTCTGTCAGAATTTATGCAAATTCATGTTCATTGAGTCCGTGATGCTATCTTACCATCTCATCCTCTGCCACCACCTTCTTCTTTTGCCTTCAGTCTTTCCCAGCATCAGGGTCTTTTCTAATGAGTTGGCTCTTTGCATCAGGTGGCCAAAGTGTTAGAGCTTCAGCTTCAGCATCAGTCCTTCCAATGAATATTCAGGGTTGATTTATTTTTTGATTTCCTTTAGGGTTAACTGGTTTGATCTCCTTTTATTTCAAGTAGATGTGTAGGGTCAGGAATATTCCATTTATTGATGTCCTTCATTCTTCACCTACATCAGAGGCCTACTTCTGTTCAGCTTCCTTGAGGACCCTCATGGAGAGTTAAATGAAACAAACTCTTCCATTGCTAAGGAAGGAAAAGCCTATATTTCCTACATTTCTACCTTTACAGATAGAATTTTTTTGTTCACAGAAAGAAGATTCTTACTTACCAATTTCAAAAGATATAAATTGCTATATTAACATCACCTCTCAACTCTGTAGGATTTTCCATAGCTGCTTTTGTGATCATTTATGATATTTTACATCTTTCTGTTTTTAGCACATACTGTCCAATCAAATCAGTGTAGCCTTCTGAAGCGCTAGTTTGCAGCTGCAGGAGAAGCATCCTGTTCCCTGTAATAACAATAGTTTAAGGTTGCTGGCATCAATTTTTTCCTTCACTGCTGGCAAGCAGAAAGCTCATCGTCATGGGTACACTGCTCTTTTCCCACTGTATTTCCTTCTCTCCAAGTAACAATGTATTATACTGTCACTCCTTAGAAAACCTTGGGTTTCTGCTACTCAACCATAGAGCTGCTACAGACAGAATAGCTTTTTTTTTATCAAATGAGCCATGGATTTTAAAACTGCCAATTCAATATGAATTAACATCAAGTTTCACTTAAAAAATGAGAATATCACTCAAAGAACAGTTGAAACCAAAAAAGCAGTCATATCTTTAAAAAAAATTAATCATCATAATCCCTTTTCAAGAATTCTCTTCACTCCTAGAATCTGCAAATAATATGCCCCAGATTTTCTTTACAAATCTGAGTAGTCTGCCTTTCACTTTTCCAAGTATGAGAAACTTCTTGGCTATTTGCCTGGATTGTTTAGCTCCTATATTACTAAACCAAATTTGAATCAATTTTAGACCAATACTGATATAAAAAAAGGAGAAAGCCCCGCAGAGATCTCAGCAGTACAAACAACTAAATATAGCTTTCGACCATTCTAACACTAGAACTAAATTGTGAGTTCCTTTTTGGCAGAGGCCATGCCTCTTTCTTTCCATCTTCCCAGTTCTGCCTATCACAGAACTGAGCATGTCGTAGGTACTCAATAAATACTCTGAACAATTATGTCTCTTTTTTTCTCCAGCTCAAAAAGCACACTCATTAGACAGCTTTAAGAAAATGTAAGAAGAAGAAAAAATTCACTCAAGACCTTGCAAGCCAAATTTCAGCACAGCTGGTTTAGTAAATGCATAGTTTGAAGAAAGGCCTCTCTGGACTGTACTGGTGCTCACTGTCAGGTCATTTCCCCAGCCCACTCTTCCTCATTCCCTGTAATCCCCAAAATAGTTCTTAAATATCTTTGCATATGAAAAATTCACATCTGCCATGATTACAGCTGGCTGAAAGAGACATCACATTCATACTACTATGCCCCCGTTGTTGGGTTTAAGGGAATTCAGAAATTTACATATTGATAATTGTATCAGAGCCCTTGTATCTATCCAGTCACTTATGTGATGAGTGCTCACTATGAACTGGGTCATTCTATGCTCTAAGAAAACAATAGTGAACAAAATAGACCTGTCTCTTTCATCCTAGAGCATAACACCTGGTGAGAGAGAACAGAAATAAAACAAGTAAGCAATAGAGTAAGCATAGAGTTCTGAGAAAATCAGGAAGCCAAGAGGAATAGGAGTTGCTTTTTAAAAAAAATTTATTGTGGTATAGTTGGTTTAAAATGTGTTAGTTTCAGGTGTACAGTAAATTGATTTATATATTTATGTAAAGTGAACATATATTCTTTTTCAGATTCTTTGCCCATATAAGTCATCACAGAATATTGAATAGAGTTCTCTGTGCTATGAAGTAGATCTTTGTTGGTTATCTGTGTTACATACATATACTAGTGTGGGTTTGTTAATCCCAAACTCCTGATTTATCCCTCCCTCCCCATACTACTTTTCCCCTTTGGTAACTGTAAAGTTTGTTTTCACTATCTGTAAGTCTGTTTCCATTTTGTAAATAAGTTCACTTGTGTCATTTTTAAAATTAGATTCCACACATGAGTGATAGCTTATGATATTTGTCTTTCTCTGTTTGACTTACTTCACTTAGTGTGATAATCTCTAGGTCCATCCATGTTGCTGCAAATGGCATTTTTCATTCTTTTTTATGACTAATATTCCATTCTATACATGTACCATAACTTCTTTATCCCTTCATCTGTTGATAGGCATTTAGGTTTCTTCTATCTCTTGGCTGTTGTAAACAGTGCTGAAGTGAACACTGAAGTGTTTGTGTCCTTCTGAACTGGTTTTCTCTGGATATATGCCCAGGAGTAGAATTGCTAGATCATATGGTAGTTCTATTTTCAGCTTTTTAAAGAACCTCCATACTTTTATCCATAGTGGCTATAACCAGTTTACATTCCCACCAACAATGTAGGAGGGGCTTCCCTTTTTTTCACACCACCTCCAGTATTTAATGTTCATTTTGTTGAGACATTTGCACTTCTGTTTATCAGGGATATTGACTTGTTTTCTTCTCTTGTACTATCCTTATCTAGCTTTTGTATCAGAGTAATTTTGACCTTTTAAATGATTTTGAAAGTGTTCCTTCCTCTTCAGTTTTTTGGAAGTGTTTGAGAATTGGTGGTAACTCTTCTTAAAATATTTAATAGAATTGATCAGTGAAACCATCTGATTCTGGGCTTTTGTTGTTGCTGTTGGGAGATTTTTGATACTGGTTAAGTCTCCTTATTTTTCGTTGATCTGTTCAGATTTTCTTTTTCTTCATAATTCAGTCTTGGTAGTTTGCAGCTTTCTAGGAAAGTATCCATTTCTTCTAGGTTGTCTAATTTGTTGAAGCACAATTGTTCACAGTATCTCATGATCATTTGTATCTGTGAGGTGTTAATAGTAATGCCTCCTGTTTTGAGCCTTCTCTCTTTTTCTTTGGTTAGTCTGCCTAACATTTCTTAATTTTGTTTCTCTTTCCAAAGAACTGATTTTTTATTTTGTTAGTCTTTTCTATTTTTCCCTATTCTCTATTCCACTCATTTCTGCTCTAATCTTTTTTATTTCCTTCTTTCTGCCAATTCTGGGCTTATTTTGTTCTTTTTATTTCCTTGAAGTATAATGTCAGACTTTATTTGAGATCTTTCTTTTTTATTGATGTAAGTGTTCATAGCTATGAACTTTCATCTTAGAATTGTTTTGCTATGCTATGTTCCACTTTTATTTGTCTTGCTGTCAAGATTTTTTCAATTTCCCTTGTGATTTCTTCTTTGATCTTTGGTTGTTCAAGAATGTTGTTTAATTTTTATGTCTTTGTGTATTTTCCAACTTTCTTTTTGTTACTTTTAGTTTTGTATCATGTGTCAAAACAGATCCTGGAAATAAGTCTGATCTTGAATTTGTTTTTGTGGCCTAACATATGATCTATCCTAGAAAATATTTCACACGCTTGATAAGAGTGTATATTCTGTTGCTGTTAGATGTTTTTTGTATGTCTGTTAGGCCCATTTGATATAATGTTGTTCAGATCTGCTGTTCCCTTATTGATTCTGTCTGGATAATCTGTCCATTGTTGAAAGTAGAGTATCAAAATCTCCAATTATTATTGTATTGCTGTTTATTTCTCCTCTTAGTTGTTAGTATTTGTTTTATATATTTAGGTGCTCTGATGTTGAGTGCATGCATATTTACAATTTTTATACCTTCTTGAATTGCTCCTTTAATCATTATATTATGACCTTTTCTCTCTTGTGACCATTATTAAATTATTATTTTTTGCTATAAGCTGTCTTTTGATTACCATTTGCTTGAAATTTTTCCATCCCTTTACTCTCAACCTATATGTGTCCTTAAAGCTATAGTCTCTTGTAGGCAGCAAATCATTGGATTTTGTTTTTTAATTTTAAAATTAAAAAAAAAAACTATTCAACCATTTTTTATTTGAATAGAAAATTTAATTGATTTATATTTAAGGTAATTATTGATAGTAGGAACTTCCTATTGGCATTTTTATTGTTTTTGGATCCCTTATTCCTTGCTGCTTCTCTTACTGTCTTCCTTTGTCATTTGAAGACCTTTGGGGTAGTATGCTTTGATTTTTTTTTTTTTGATCATAATCTTTGATTTATTTATTACAGATTTTTCTATTGTGGTTATCATGAAACTTAAAATATTTTATAGTTATAATATGCTGTTTTGAGTTAATAACTTTGATAGCGTATCAGTTCAGTTCAGTTCAGTTGCTCAGTTGTTTTCTCTCCCCTCTTACATTTAAGGTTTTGGTGTTACAATATTTCTTTTATTTATATTGTGTATCCAATACATAATTAATATGTAGTTTTAAAAAATGTTAATTTTTTAACTTTTAGGCCAGAATTGTAATTTATTCACCATTATTACAATTTAGGGAATGTGGCTTCATGATATATTTACCATTTCCAGTGAGTTTTACACATTATGTGTTTTTTACCGTATTGATTACAGTAAGTCCCTTAGGTACGATCAAATTCCATTCCTAGAGTGCGTTTGTAAGACCAATTTGTTTGTTAAGTCCAACAAAATTAGTCTAGGTACCCAACTAACACAATTAGTTATGTAGTACTATACTGCTATAGACTTACAATACTTTTCACACAAATAATACATAAAAAACAAACACAAAAAATTGAAAAACATTTTAATCTTACAGTATAGTACATTGAAAAGTATAGTACTGCCAGCTACATTCAGTTCAGTTCAGTCACTCCATTGTGTCCGACTCTTTGTGACCCCGTGAATTGCAGCACACCAGGCCTTCCTGTCCATCACCAACTCCTGGAGTTCACTCAGACTCAACATCCATCGAGTCAGTGATGCCATCCAGCCATCTCATCCTCTGTCATCCCCTTCTCCTCCTGCCCCTAATCCCTCCCAGCATCAGAATCTTTTCCAATGAGTCAACTCTTCACATTACCACTGCTTTTATGCTTACTTCTGAACATCCTGGGCTTGAAATAAAGATAGTGTACTACTGTACTCTATATAGTACTATATACTAAAGCACACAAAAGTACAACCATTTATACCATTTATAGAGGATGGTACCATTTATCAGATCAGATCAGATCAGTCACTCAGTTGTGTCCGACTCTTTGCGACCCCATGAATCGCAGCTCGCCAGGCCTCCCTGTCCATCACCAACTCCCGGAGTTCACTCAGACTCACGTCCATCGAGTCATTGATGCCATCCAGCCATCTCATCCTCTGTCGTCCCCTTCTCCTCCTGCCCCCAATCACTCCCAGCATCAGAGTCTTTTCCAATGAGTCAACTCTTTGCATGAGGTGGCCAAAGTACTGGAGTTTCAGCTTCAGCATCATTCCTTCCAAAGAAATCCCAGGTACCGTTTATAGAGTACCATTTATAAAGGATGAATGCATGTGACAGTGTGCTCCTCAACTAGATGATACTGGGCTAAACTCCATATTCAGACAGGGTCACAGATCAAGGTCCTCAGCTGGACAGAGGCTCAGGCTGTACTCTGTGATCAGGCAGGGCCATGGGCTATGCTCCACAGTTGGGAAAGGTTGGCTGGGCTCTCTGGTTGGGTAGGGCCTCCAACTGTACCCTCCAGTTGGGTATGGCTGGAGACTGAACTGTGGTCAGGCTAGGTCACTGTCTGGGCTCCCTGGTTGAGTGGGACTTCAGGCTATGCTCTGCAATTTGGGTGAGTTCACTGGCTAGCCACCCTCCCTGGACAAAACCATACGCTGTGCGCAGAAATTAGGCTGACTGTACGGTCAGGTTTGTAGGCTGGACTCCAAGGCTGCTCAGTAACACTGTTGAGGCTTGCTGATTGTGTGAGACTAGAAGTTACCCTCAACAGTTGGGCAGGGCTGCTGGCTGCTGGGCAGCTCCATAGCTGGTACAGCTCATTGGCTGGGGATCCAAGTCAGGCAGAACTGTCAGCCAAGCTCCCTGGCTAGACAAGTCCATCATTTCAGCTCTGCTAATGGGCAGAGTCACTGGCTTAGAAATCTGCTTTGGCATTACTGCAAGCAGGAAGGTTGTCCATCATAATCTGATTGTTGCTGTAAGCTCTGGCCCCTTCTCTGTCTCTATCTGATCACCAGCGGTTGAGCTCCTCAGGTTCCTCTAGTGTTCCCTGTAAGGGCCTGAGTGGGCCTCCTAGGGAAGCATCCCACAATGTTGAGGAACCTGGTTGTCCACGTTGGGCTTACTTTCTCCCCTAGAGAAACCTTAGGCCAGGGTTGAGGTAGGCTTTTCTTCCTATGGCACTGTACTGGTTCGAGGCAGAGGTGGTGCAGTCAAAGTGCACTCCTCTTTCCTTTCTAAGGTAGTCCTTCTTTGTCTGTGTGGTCCAGGGAGCTTCAGCCTCATCCTCAGAGTCTTGGATTTTCACAGTGGTATTTTGTCTATGAAGAGTTGCTCGTTGATCTTCTTGTGAGAGAGACTGAAGTCAGAAACAAATAACGTCACCATTTTGATGATATCACTCCTCTTTTCATGATCTGCTGATTTCTGAAGTTTATCCTTGAACCTTATGCACATAGGAAGAATTAGAGCTATGCTGTGCATTTGAAGATAATTAGTACCTTTACATAATGTGTCAGAGGAAACTATTTTACTCATGTTCTGTGACCTTGAAAGCATGACCTGAAAGAATCTAAAAGCAGAATAGCTTTATTTTCCTTAAATTGTGTGTGTGATAAAGGGCATGTCTAACAACAGGTTGTTGTTGTTGGTCAGTTGATCAGTCATGTCCAACTCTTTGCAACCCAATGGACTGCAGCATGCAAGGCTTCCCTGTCCATCACCATCTCCTGGAGCTTGCTCAAACTATGTCCATTGAGTTGGTGATGCCATCCAAACATCTTGTCCTTTGTTGTCCCCTTTTCCTCCTCCCTTCAGTCTTTCCCAGCATCAGGATCTTTTCTAATGAGTCAGTCTTCATATCAGGTGGCCAAAGTATTGGAGCTTCAGCTTCAGCATCAGTCCTTCCAGTGAATACCCAGGACTGATCTCCTTTAGGATGGACTGATTGGATCTCCTTGCAGTCCAAGGGACTCTCAAGAGTCTTCTCCAACACCACAATTCAAAAGCATCAATTCTTTGGTGCTCAGCCTTCTTTATGATCCAATTCTCACATCCATAAATGACTACTGGAAAAACCATAGCTTTGACCATACGGACTTTGTATATAGCATTGACTGTATTACTTTGTCAGCAAAGTAATGCCTCTGCTTTTTAATACGCTGTCTAGGTTTGTCATAACTTTCCTTACAAGGAGCAAGCGTCTTTTAATGTCATAGCTGTAGTCACCATCTGCAGTGATTTTGGAGCCCAAGAAAATAAAGTCTGCCACTGTTTCCACTGTTTCTCCATCTATTTGCCATGAAGTGATGGGACCGGATGCCCTGATCTTAGTTATTTGAATGTTGAATTTTAAGCCAGCTTTTTCACTCTCCTCTTTCACTTTCATTAAGAAGCTCTTTAGTTCCTCTTAGCTTTCTGCCATAAGGGTGGTGTCATCTGCATATCTGCTGCTGCTGCTGCTAAGTCACTTCAGTTGTATCCAATGCTGTGCGACTCCATAGACGGCAGTCCAACAGGCTCCGCCGTCCTTGGGATTCTCCAGGCAAGAACACTGGAGTGGGTTGCCATTTCCTTCTCCAGTGCATGAAAATGAAAAGTGAAAGTGAAGTCGCTCAGTCGTGTCTGACTCTTAGCGACCCCATGGACTGCAGCCTACCAGGCTCCTCTGTCCCGTCCATGGGATTTTCCAGGCAAGAGTACTGGAGTGGGTTCTGCATATCTGAGGTTACTGATATTCCTCCTGGCAATCTTGATTCTGGCTTGTGCTTCATCCAGCCCAGCATTTTGCATGATGTATTCTGCATATAAGTTAAATAAGCAGGGTGAGAATATACAGCCTTGACATACTACTTTCCCAATTTTGAACAAGTCCATTGTTTCATGTCCAATTCTAACTGTTGCTTCTTGACCTGCATACAGGTTTCTCAGGAGGTAGTTAAGGTGGTCTGATATTCCCATTTCTATAATAATTTTCTAGTTTTTTGTGATCCACACAAAGGCTTTACCATAGTTAGTGAAGCAGAAGTAGAGGTTTTTTCTGGTATTCTCTTGTTTTTTCTATGATCCAATGGATGTGGGTAATTTGCTAGCAACAGGTAGCAGTTTTCAAATGACTTGAATAAAAAATCATGAAGACTGCTGATTTGAATCTCAGTATGCATGTATGGATGTGAGAGTTGGACTATGAAGAAAGCGGAGTGCCGAAGAATTGATGGTTTTGAACTGTGGTGTTGGAGAAGACTCTTGAGAGTCCCTTCGACTGTAAGGAGATCCAACCAGTCTATCCTAAAAGAGATCAGTCCTGGGTGTTCATTGGAAGGACTGATGTTGAAGCTGAAACTCCAATACTTTGGCCACCTGATGTGAAGATGTGACTCATTTGAAAAGACCCTAATGCTGGGAAAGATTGAGGGCAGGAGGAGAAGGGGATGACAGAGGATGAGATGGTTGGATGACATCACCAATTCAATGGACATGAGTTTGAGTAAACTCCAGGAGTTGGTGATGGACAGGGAGGCCTGGTGTGCTGCAGTTCATGGGATCACAAAGAATTGGACATGACTGAGTGACTGAATTGAACTGATGCTTACTTATTAACAGTGAGACCATAAGCATGTTAAACCTCTCTGAACCTCAGTTTGCTCATCTGTAAGATGGGGAAAATGTCTGTTTTTCAACATTCTTAAGGACATTTAATGAAATATTCTCTCTGGAGGTTTATGTCCAAAGCCTGGCATTTAATAGGCACACAATGGATGTAAGCATTCTCATTCATTATGGATGATTGCAAGAACCTGTGCATTATTCAGTATCTGGAAGCTGAGAAGAATTTGAAAGGCTCACTTTCAGTTCAAATACCACAGTTGTTCTTAAAAAAAAAAAAAGATGATAAATAGTCTTATAAAGTAAAAACTTATACTTTAAAACCATTCAGATATGTAAATTGTACAGATCTGTGAAAATACAGTAATAAATTCTAATAGCAATAACTATATGAAAAACAAAAGTAATGATAGCAGCTATAATTAATTGTAAGTTTATTTTGCTCACAGAGAAGATGATCTTATTTAATGTTTATTAAATAAGATAAACACTTGGATGTTTATTATTCAATTTTTTGGATGTGGAGGCATAGAGATTAAATTAATTGCTTAAAATCATGTAACTAGTAAGTAGAATACCCAGAGCTGGGAACTATTCTGTCTTAATCTAAAGTCCAAGATCTGATGTGACCAGTACCACTTTGGGTCCTAGGCCTATAGACCCTTGCCTTGCATCCTACACTTAAAAGGATCTCTTCTGACCCTCCTTTGGTGTGTCGTTTCCTTCGAGGCCAGAGCCTGAGGAGCCAGAGGGACATGCTTACCCAGAGCCTGTAACCTCTTCTACACCACAACTTGGATACTCCAGGCCTTGAAATTCTCTGCATTCAGAGTCCCCAGCCCGCTTCCCAAACTTGCTTAGACTGATACCCAGTATATCCTCCTGAGCATGGGCCGTCCATGGTGTGCACGCCCCAAGTGGACTTGTGAGCTGGGGTGTATGCAAGTGGACAGATGGGGTACCTTGAGGTGTGGGATGAAATTGAGGGTGATAAGAAGGAGGTGGTTTGAATGCAACCTGGGTACTGTCATATTCCCTGGGGGCTGGCTGTTGCATTCTGGCCTATAAATTTTAGGAGTTCAAGAGTTCTAAATCTGAATCTGGTTTTTCAGATCATAGTGAAGGCATTTTTCTCAAGAGAGGAGATACAGCAAAATATATTTGATAGTTTACTGTCTTGATTGATAACTTTTAGTTTTTGAGGATAGTTGCAAGAGCTAATTTAAAAGAAAAACGCTTTCTGCTCATTCAGATATGTGGATTATTTGGAGGTCTGTCTTTGGTAATTACTTTTTCCTTGGATATGGGCCTTTTTTTTTTTTTTTCGGCTGTGCTGGGTCTTCCTTGCTCTATGGGCTTTTCTCTGGTTGCAGTGAGTGGGGGTTACTACCTAGTTGCAGTGCACAGCTTCTCATTGTGGTGGCTCCTCTGGTTGCAGAGCACGGGCTCTAGGGCACATGGACTTCAGTAGCTGCGGCACATGGGCTCAGCAGCTGTAACTCCCAGGCTTTGGATCACAGGCTCAGAAGTTGTGCACAAGCTTAGTTGCTCCACAGCATGTGGGATCTTCAGGGATCGAACCCATGTCTCCTCAATTGGCAGGCAGATTCTTTACTGGGCTGTCAGGGAAGCCCTGGGCTAATGTTTTTTGGATTTTTCATAATTCTAGTGGTTATGGATTGTACTTAACATATTGTGATTGTAAATCATAAAGACTCTACATTTTACTGTTTCTCTGCAGGGTTTTTTTGTTTGTTCTTTTTCCATTTTGTTCTAGTAGACAGTTAAATGACCTGAACTCATGCTTTAAACCCAACTTCTTTGTGGGTAGAATCTAAGTCTCAGGTCAGTTTTTTTAACCTTTTAGCTGAGCTGTGTGGAGTCTTCCCAGATAATGAGAATGGGCAGAGTTTTTATATCAGATTTGGGGTTATCACTTTTCTGGTTCTTCTTTCTGAGATTTCTCTCATTTTCCCGTTGCTATGGTTGCCCTGAAATCTCTCCCTTTAGTAAGCCAGTAGAACCGCAGGCTTCAATCAGCACGATGGTGAAAGGGACCTGCCCTTAAACTAAAGGCTTTAGAACTCAGGAAACTCATTTCTGTTGTCTTCTTTTAAGCATCCACTCCTACTCTCTGCCCCAGAATCTTTCTTCTTTTAGTCACATGTAAACGTGACTAATGAGTTCTTTACTAGTTATTCTCTTGGATATGAATATCACTTATTTTAGACAGCCAAACAGAATTTCATTTTATTTAAAATTTTCAGTATTATTATTTTTCCTCTTGAAAAATAATAATCAACCCTTGGCTTTTTGGGTTGATTTATTTTTTACCTTGTGTTTATCTGCAAAAGGATTATTTGGTCACTTACAAAATTATTTATCTTTGGACATTTGAACTATATATACATACATATATATGTATATAACTGATAGTCAAAGTTATTGTCAATATGTACATTTAAAGAAAAAAATGTAATTTTCATGAAAGTAAGTATGTTTGTTGAAGGCCAGACTGCATTGCCTATTTGCCCATTGTGAACTATAACAGTGTTTACATATTGGCCCTTGATGTTAATTCAGTCCCAGACCCTACTTGCCTTACTATTTTAATCCATTGAAAAATATAGTAGCAATATTATTAATATTTCCAGGTTATAGAACTTCTGTGCTCTAGTTTACCAGTTGTGTTTTAAGTTAGAGCATGTTCTATTTGAGCTAAGTAATTGGAGCAGAGTATACTAAAGACTAGTAACAGAAATTCAGTATCCAAGGATTTTGCGAACAAAACATAATCCAAAGAGAGAAAAATCTAAGAAAGATAATGTTTCATTTATATATGTTACTTTTAAATCTCTTAAGAAGGGTACTCATTTGAATAGATGGCTGAACACTTGTAAAAAATCTGGATATTTTTCATTTCAGAGAGAGTTCATTTCAAAGAGAGGTTTCAAATGCAGATGATTCTTTATACTGAAATACACCGATACTGAATAATGAATGAAAGGGATTCAACTCTGGAGGCATTACTGCTGGTTTCTAATAAGCCCATAGGACAGTCCTTTGACTGAAGAAGCAATGGGAGGGAGCATTTACCTGTTACCCAAACAAAGTTGCTATGCAGAGAGGGCCTTCTCTGCGCTGGGGTTAGAGATGGTAAATGTTTCAGAGAATATGCTGAAATAAAGGGTTGTTTTATATATATATATATTAACATCACCATATGACTCAGTTTGCTGTGCTTCCTATAACAAAAGTAATGATTCAGGATGACCGAAACAGACATTTTGTAAATATGAGGTATTTTGTTTGTTTGTTTGTCAGGACTACTATTTGTCTGTTTCTGACCCCAAATATATTTTACTCATTAATACAAAGTTCTATATGTATCAATTTCTCTGTAATAGCAATGGTTAGAATGTAAGATTCTCTGACAATAAATATCTTGACTAGTGAAACATATATGTTATGTTTGGTTCTTCTTTGATGATTCAGAAGATAACTCAATATCTCATTGTACTTTGGAGCCATTACAATTATGGACATCATTTTCTATTAATATATTGACTCATATTGATTTTTCTAATACCCATTTGTTGAATCTAGAGGAGGAAATGGCAACCTATTCTGGTATTCTTGCCTGGAAAATTCCATGGACAGAGGAGGCTGGTGGGCTACAGCCCATCGGATCACAAAGAGTTGAATATGACTAAATACATACACACACACTTGAATGTTTTCAGTGTGTAAAATACCATATTATACATATGGCTAGAAATAATGTTTAATAGTGTCATTTAATCAAATGATGTAAAATTAATAATTTATTACACTTTGCATAAGTTTTTGCATTTCCTAGATTATTTTGCCCTCATATCACAGAGGACAACCCTGATGAATCTAAAGAATA
>NW_026577967.1:0-39007 GCF_029407905.1 Bubalus kerabau
CATTGACTATTGCTTGTCAGGCTTCTTTGTCCATGGAATTTTCCAAACAAGAATACTGAAGCAGGTTGCCATTTCTTTCTCCACAGGATCTTCCTGACTCAGGGATTGAACTTGTGTTTTTTGTATCCCCTGCAACTGGTAGCAGCAACCAAAGGTAGAAGAAAACTTATGAGGTTGACTTAGTAATGATTTCCTTATTAACCCATTGTTTCCCTTTGAAAATTGGGAAAAAATATTTTGGTTGAAAACTGTACTATCCCATCTTTTGAAAACCAGTGTTTTGAAACATAGTTAAAAGAGCAGTATGCTAAGGTCAGTGTGTCTCAGCCTTGGATACGATTAGAATTACTGGAACAATTTTTACAAATCATATCAACACCTGGGATTCACATCAGATGGATCTATTGAGAATTCTTGGGTGTTTTGCTGAAGCATTTATGGTTTCAAAAAATTTTCCTTTCCAGGTGGTTCCAAGTGTACAGCCAAGGTTGCCAACATCAGGCCCAGTAGGCCTATGGATAGACATTGTGGGAGAGTCTATGCAGACTTTGTCCATGATAAGCAGGTCAACTGCCACTGTCACCCCATGAGCTCTGCTTTATTACAACAACAACCCTGGCCAATCAGCTGCTACAACCTAACTCTCCCAAAGATGTATACAATCAGTTTATACAAACATATAAACCAATCAGTTCTGCCTTCTATTGGCTCCTCATGGACATTAATTCTTTTGCTGTGCTATGCTTAATCGCTCAGTTGTGTCCAACTCTTTGAGACCCCATGAAACTGCAGCACTCCAGGCTTCCCTATCCTTCACTATCTCCTGGAGTTTGCTCAAAATCATGTCCATTGAGTTGATGATGCCATCCAACCATCTCATCCTCTGTTGTCCCCTTTCTCCTCTTGCCCTCAGTCTTTTGTAGCATCAGGGTCTTTTCCAGCATCAGTGTCTTTTCCAATGAGTCAGCTCTTCACATAAGGTGGCCAACGTATTGGAGCTTCAGCTTCAGCACCAGTCCTTCCAATGAATATTCAGGACTGATTTCCTTTAGGATTGATCTCCTTGCTGTCCAGAGGACTCTCAAGAGGCTTCTCCAGCACTGTAGTTTGAAAGCATTATTTCTTTAGCACTCAGCCTTCTTTATGGTCTCTCACATCCATACATGACTCTACATTGTAAGTTAAGATTGTTAGTTACTACATGTAAACAGTGCCTGCTGCTCCCTGTTGTTGCTGTTTACATCTTTGATCCAAACCTCTCTTCTGAATGACATTACTAGATACTAGTAGTTATGGTTATATTGCAAGTGTGTTGCTTCATGACTTGGTGGTCTGGGTCTATAGCTAGATCTCACATATATTTGTCAGGGATTCTGTCTTCTATTTCCTTGGTCATTCTCAATCTTCTTTTCATTGCTCCCAAACCTGATCTTAAATATATCCCAGCCTTTACAGGTCTCTCTATAATAGTTGTGTTCTGAATATTAACAATAGACTGTCCTTTCTGATTTCAAAATGCCATAGACTTACTAATGTAGGCATTGAAAATAGTTCTTCCATGGTGGCTCAGATGGTAAAGTATTCAACTGCAATGTGGGAGACTTGGGGTTGATCCCTGGGTTGGGAAGACCCTTTGGAGGAGGGCACTGGCAACCCACTCCAATATTCTTGCTCAGAGAATCCCCATGGACAGAGGAGCTACAGCCCATGGGGTCACAGAGTCAGTCACGACTGAGTGACTAAGCACAGCACAGTACACACAGAATCAGGTCTTTAGTAGTTCAGTGAATAAACTATGCAGATTAAAGACATTTTGAAATGTGATGCTTTGAAATATTTGTTGAACCCTAAGTAGAATCACCATTTTGAACTAGCATGAAGGCATAATGGTATTTTCATGTAAAACAATTTTTCAATATTAGTCAGGGGCTGTATAGTTGTATAAATGCATGCATAAAAACAGAGTCTGCCAATAATTAATCAACAGACAATTTTCATGTATGGCTTCTTTTTAATGTAAAATCAGTTATTCTGACCTCTTTCTTTGAGCTCAAATATAGCTTTGATTATATCTAGGGGCTCTGGCTTCTGGTTATGTAGGCTTTCACATTGTGATGCTAAGAGCAGATGGAAAAATGTGCTATAATACTACAATGTAGTCTTGCAAATAGCTTTGAAGAATCAACCTAAAATTTCACAGACTTCTACTTTTAATGGCTACACCTGTATGATTGTTGCAAATGGTTTTATAATGTAACTAGCAGTCCTTCTTTGGAGTTTATCTTTATTCCTTTTAGGCTTCAAGTGGTCCTGTGATGCTTTATTTGAGGTCCTTAATTTGAAACTGAAATATACAGGAAGGTTGTCTGTAAAGCTGAGAGTAGGCAGGGAAATTTAAGGGTATGTGTAAAGGCTGAAGGTATTCTGTGCATGTTTCTGGTCAAAGATAAGGAGCTACAATGAATGGGGGAGGAAAGCCAGGAGCACAAAATATATGCTCAGCCCTTAGTTTATTGAGAACATAAACACTTGGATGAGTGAATGGAACCCCCACTATGTGCTGCACACCACCACTGATTCTTACACCTGTAGCTCTTCAACCTGGTCAACATCTAGACCCTTTTCTCCAACCAATGCTCTCTTCAACTAGGTAGTTCAGGTTCTCTATTTCATTTTAGTTCACTCTTCATGTAAAGCTGGTACATTGTTAGAGAATATTTTCAATTTTACTTCCTTCTATTATTGATATTCCATAAGTTTGAACAGTTCAAAAGAAAAGTTACAAATTAAAAAAATGATATTTTCAGTATTCTACATAAAAATGAGTCAGTGCAAAATAAGAGTGACACTTTTATTTTCAAATTCTATAAATGTATGGGTTGCATGGTACTCCCCCCACTTCATGCAGAGTTACTAAGTAGGCTTGTGCAGATTTTGCACCATGTAACTCTAGGGGTTGTATGAAGAATTTCATTCTATCATTATCAAATGTAACCCTTAAATTTTGCAGTGTATAACTTGGACAACTGTACCTGGTGGCCTAATATACGTTACCTACTCTTCTCAAAGAATAGTGAGAGCTCATGAAATATGGTTATGATGAATTTTTATATTAAGTTTTTTATTCAATACCACACTAGAGTGATGTGTGCAGTTGTTTTTAGAGGAAATATTAACTGAACAGCCATTCCCAATGCTTCTGTATCTCATTCCTAGTTAACTATATTAGATGATCCCAGACTTTTCGTTGAGGACCAGTTGATGACTTGACTTTCTCTTTCATGATCTGCTGTTTTACATAAGCCAGTTTCAGTCACCCACCTAAAGTACAGGTTTCAGGGTGACTATTTTAATTTCCCATTCCCTAGGGCAATATGTGGGCTTTCCAGGTGGTTCAGTAATAAAGAATCTGCCTGCAGTGCGGGAGTCATAGGAGACACAAGTTCAATCCCTGGGTCAGGAAGACCCCCTGGAGGAGGGTGTGGCAACCCACTCCAGTATTCTTGCCTGGAGAATCCTGTGGACAGAGGAGCCTGGCGAACTATAATCCATAGGGTCACAAAGAGTTGGACATGACTGAAGTGATTTAACACAGCAGCACAGGGTAATATATGTCCAACTTGCCTGATGTCAGGAATAAGTGTCTGTAAATACACTGTAAATATAGATTACTACTCTCCTTTTTGTTTATAGAACCGGAAATTCTAATGTAGGGCCTGGGGATTTTTATTTCTGCCCTGGGGTATTATATTTATTATGATGCAGAATTTCCTTATCATAAAACATTGTTCCAGCAGAGTATCTACCACAAAATGTCTCCAATACCAAAGCTCATAACTAAAGTCAAAGGGGGTAGGTCAGGTGTGTCCCAGGAACTTCTTACAGAATACTCAAATCTGCACATTCAGGGAAGAGCTTCACAGTGGTTTTTGCAAGTTAGTCCATTATGTAATATTCTTAAGTCCATCCTATTTGAGTTGGAACTTTTCCAAAACATAATTTAGTGACTAACGAAGTCACTAACCAACCAGTGACTTTTTACCACTCATCAAAGACAGGGAGGCATCATATGTATGATTAAGAAAACTCTTTGGAATTCTGCCACCTTGCTCAGACTGAAGAGAACTTGCCTACAGATCACTTCATGGACACCACACAACAACGGGCATGGCTACACCTGTGCCACTGATGGGGGAACTAATAGTCCAAGAGGCTAACTCAGATTCCCAAAGACACCCAGTCAGCCAGGGTTATGACCAGAACACATTTCTGCTTCTCTGGGATTCCAGCTTGATATTATTTTTTGACATTACGCCCCTCTCTGTTACAGTGTGTGCTTATGTGTGTGTGTGTTGGAAGGAAGTATACATGTTCTGACTTGTTGATCACTCTCTGGTCATGGGCAGGATGGATGGGCTGGGGTGAGCGTGTGGCCTTTGGCAATGTGTGTACAAGTTGTGCTGGCTTGTAGGGTCATGAAAGACCACTCTGGATAAGAAGTTGCTTTTCTAGAATCATCATCTCATCTAGGGGGCCCATTTTCTCATCTCATCTAAGGAGCCCATTTTCAGTGTGGCAAAGATGAAGAAACTCCAAACCAAGAGACACTAACTTTGGTTTAGACTTCGCAGTATATTTTTTCTTCCTGCCTCCATTTTGGCACCAGTGTTTACAGAGGCTGAATGTTTTCTCTACACGCAGAAGATATATGGTCCTATAGTGTGTGCCTGTGAGGAGCCTTGCTCTCTAGGGAGGTGGATCCCTGTGGATTGTGACAATGGATTCTGCCTAGAAACAGTTTAAGAACAAATTGTGTAGGGAGCGCCTACTAGGCATTAAGGATAGCATTATTGAGTGGGAGTTACGTGGGTTTGAATGACTTTGTTATCCTTAGGTTCTGGCAAAACACTTTGGGTATTATTTCATCTCAGAGATGACAACAGAGTGCTTCCAAGTGATTCTAAATAAATAATTGGCCTTGACATTTGCTTAGTTTATTGTTGTACTTTGTAATTTTAGGTCTTATGTAGAAAAATTTCAGAACAGAAGTTCTGGTGAGGTAAAATAGTGTTCCAAGGCAGCTGTGTTGACATGGCGGTTCACACACATTGGGGGTTCATGAAGACTTACCAGACTCTTAACATTCACACAGACTTTCCCCTAATTCTGGGGGCCTGAGGTTGGCTGGTTTTCCCTACTCCTACCCTCATGATTATCCTTTCTCAGTTTACCATGAATTTATCATTTGAATTGGAACACTTTTGAGAGTGAGTAGGGGCACTATTAATAATTATGGTGAGGCAGCAAGTGTGAACTGGGATTATTTTGGCTAAAACTACATTGTAAGGTCACATTACACTTCTCTCATTTTATGAGAGGAAGGCAAACCTCTTCCCCGTGCTGATTCTTCCTGTGGTGAATGACCCTAAGTTGGGTAAATTTCTGGATGCCAAACAAAGGGACAATTGAGAATCCATAAGTGCATAGGAAATAAGTAGTCAGATTAAGGAGAACACGTTTTCAGTAAGAAATAGTTAGGGGGCTGCACCTTATGTCATTTGTGCAATAAATTCATGGTGAGTCACTGTGACTTCTCTCTCACTCTCTGTCTTAGAGGTGGAGTTCAGAAGTGACATGGTTGTCACAGGCTTCTGTAGTAATACACTTACTTAAAATGAAAATGAAACCTGGCCTTTTAAGATGAAAAAATAAATCTTATTTGGCTGCTGGGTTTGACAATGAGTACCAGTTCATATGACAGACATGTCCTCTAAGTCAAGTGAACTAACTCTTCAGCTCTCAGGTTTTGAAAAAACAATTTTTAATTTTACATTTTACCATATGACATAAAGTACACCTTTAGCAATTATTAAACAAACAGCAATGTTTAAATGTTAACTTAAAAGTATAGGGGGTAAATAGCTTTTCATGATTTTTTTAAGCAATAAGCTTTGAAGACCTTTTGAAGTGTTTGCATTGAAGCTTCATTTTTGCTGTCCTGGTTTCCTGCCTCACAGTTTCTGTGTCATCCACAATGGTCGTCACATATTTTCAAATGTAACCTATCCCTTCCACACATGTGGACCACTGTGGACCCAATATCTCTTCAAGTGAAGAACCTCATGTTGAGAAGGTACCTGAAAGGAAGACCCTGCCGTCTTGTCCAGTCAGGCAACTCAAATGTCCTGGCCTGGATGTTTTCACTTGTGTTCAGTTTGTCAGGGTTCAAGTACACTTATTTCTGGAAAACTTGGTAAGGCCAGTTTATTCCAAAACATATATACTTCCCCCTTCTATTTGGCAGCAATGAGGTACATTTTGCCCCCTTCTTTGTGATGGCATTTAAAAATTAACAGTAAGAAAACAAATTGCTTTAAAATATGGCACAGCATGAAGTTTATGGATAAGGCCATTAGGTAGATTTCTATTTATAGAATACCAGAATTTATACCCAAGCCATAGTAGTCAATCCAATTATATCTTTATTAGTTTGGCAAAAATTTCCCTGTACCTGAAAGGTTGCTGTTTGGTTTTACTTTGTTCTTCAGTGAATCTTAATACAGTGATATAGATTAAACCAAAAGGAAGGTGATTGAAAATTTTCCTGAAGAAACTGGACATCAGTCTTACTGGTCAGTGCACAGAGGAATAAAATCAGGTTTACACAGGACAGAAAATTATGATAGGAATGATACCTTTCGTCTTCTTCGCAATTCTTAAACTCAAAGTAGCCAAAATGAAACTGGGAACTTGAGAAGAAGTTCATGAAAAGGACCTGCTGCTTTGGAACAGGAGAGGGTAAGGAGGGCCAGGCAGGGCTGCTTTGCACGGTGGCTTGCCCACCTGTACAAAGGAGCTATCATAAACATAGACATCATAATTACATAAACGTGGAGGCAAGCTTCTTGGGCAGATAGGAATTCTTAACCTAATTCTTTGTATGTATGGATACATCTGAAAAAGTGAGTTCTCTCTGATGAGGTCAACAATGCTGCTGTACCTTTGGTATTTGACAAGAAGATCTATAAAAAGTGTTTTATATTTTTGTAGATTCTTAGTTAGAAATGGCAGCTTCCCAGGTATTATTTGATTTGATTTCAACAAGAATAGTTCACCACGTGTGGAAATGGCATTCATGCTGAAGAAGGCAACTCAGAGCATTCTGGCAAGCCTGGAAGGTTTATAAAAAGCATCTTCCAGGATTACACTCTGCTTTTTGTGTAAAATCTACTCATATCAGCAAATTAGCCTGTGAAACAGTTAGTTGACTCATGACTAATTAAAGAATGTCTCTATATCCAAGATGAAAACAATTAAATGAGTAATTTCCAAAAATTATTTTTTAACATTTGACAGAGCTAATTATGCCACCACTGCTACTTCAGGTAGCCCGAAACTAACTGCATTATAATTATAATGTATTTGACTGGCAAAAATTTAACCCATGGTTTCAGGCTTCAAAGATATTTTTTCTTCAGCTCCCAAACTAGAAATTTTTCACAAAAGTCCATTAAACTTTCTAAAATAATATATATATACCATTAGAAGGTAAACAGGTGCCACGTTTTGCATGCTATCGAGGTGAAGGATTGTGTATAAGTAGTGTACATTGAAATAGATGAGTCTGGAAATGAAAAAGATGGGTTGGCACATTAGATATTAATATTTGTATAGATTTCTCCTTGTTTTCTTATTTTCACCTTTTTAAAATTATCAATTTAGCACCTAATATTCATGGTTACAGTGAAGTTTTGACATATATATTATGTTGTTCAAAAAGGTATTATGGGAAAACCCAAATGAACTTTCTGGTCAACCCAATACTTCACATGAAAGTCCTTACTTAATAAACTAGGATGTTAGTTCAATACACAGCAGGGGAAATTACATAAAATTGTTTTAACTATGATTTTTGTTCCAGTTTTTCTATTTCTGGTGCTGCTCACTAGAATCAGACACTTATTTCATTGGACTCTTGTAATAAATAGCATGTTAAACAGTCTCTTGCCTTGTGCCCTCCTTTATGCTTTATTCTGTGTCTTTAGATTAATTTTGAGTGCCTCCTTCATTTACACCTCTTCAGTGGCTGAGTAGTTGATATATGTAAACTACTTAGCCTGCCAATCAAAAGAAGCCACGGTTTATTTAGTATTTACCAAACATGTTCTGTTTAATCCTCATAGTAACCCTTGTGGTAGATTCCATTGTCCCCTTTCTATTAAGAAGGAAAGAGAGGCTCTGAGAATTTGAATTATATTTTTAAAGTCACACAGCTCCTAAGTGATAGTGCTGGGGTTGGAACCGATCTGCCTGATTCCAAGGACTATGAATGTAACTGGTTGGCTAGACTTCCTTCAGAGAGATTCTAAATCTGATCCTAGTTTAAAACCTTTTGCTGTCATGTCAATTGCTTTCCTGCATCTAGTATTATTCAGTTATTCATTCAAAAATATTTAGTAAGCATCTCCCATGTGAGACTGGTAAAGAATGGTTGTCCCCTGCCCTTCCATGGCTAGTGATCTTGTAATGCTATTTTTCCAGGCAACCTGGTCAAATTACTGTTCTCTAAGCACGCAATGCTGGAGAAGGAAATGGCAACCCACTCCAGTGTTCTTGCCTGGAGAATCCCGTGGATGGAGAAGCCTGGTAGGCTGCAGTCCATGGGGTCGCACAGAGTCGGACATGACTGCAGCGACTTAGCAGCAGCAGCAGCAGCAAGCATGCAATGCACTTTTCCTTCCCCATGCTATTTTCCAGTGCCTTCTTGTCATATCCTGTTTGTCCTTTGAGAACTATCTCTTTTCCTTCTTCTCTATCATGTCTTCTTAAACATGATAGAGATTTCTCCCTTATGGAGATTTCTCCCTTTCTGAAGTTTCAGTTTATATCCTTACTCCAAGTTCAAACACTAGCTCTGCCACCAATTTAATTGTGTGACCTTGGGAAAGTTATTTGACTTCTCTGCACCTTAGTTTCCTCATCTATGAATAAGAGTAACAAAAGTATCTATCCCATAGAGTTATTGTGAGGATGAAATAAATTTATTTACATAAAGTGTTCAAAACAGTGCCTGACTTATATTAATAATATGTGGTAGCTTAATTAATAATCACTATTAATACTTTATTATTGTATGTTTTATTTGTAAAGGATCATGTGACATTCCTGGTATTAAGTATCTAGTATTGCATCTCTCTTGTCTTATTCTTTTAAAACTATTTATACTTTTCTTTTTTTTTCCTAGACAAAGAACTTACCAGAGTTCTTTGTCCCACTCTAATTTTGCTCTGATTTTTCTTTATAAGAGAATTTCCTGTCAGAATAAATATTATCTTTATTTATAAAAGGGTCATATTTTAAGAAGTAAAAGTGAAGTGAAGTGAAGTCGCTCAGTCATGTCCGACTTTTGTGACCCCATAGACTGTAGCCTACCAGGCTCCTCTGTCCATGGGATTTTCCAGGCAATAGTACTGGAGTGGATTGCCATTTCTTTCCTTCTCCAGGGGATCTTCCCAACCCAGGGCTTGAACCCGGGTCTCCTGCAATGTAGACAGATGCTTTACCATCTGAGCCACCAGGGAAATTTAGCCTTATTCTATTTATAGTCTTATGTTTTACTTAGCAATATAAAAAAAATCCAACTTTTATTGTGGCTATATAAATGTTTACTTGTATATAGTAATCTTAAAAATAAAGAATAAACTGAGGAATTCATTATAAAAATCCTTTACATTTGAGTCTACTAATTGTTACTAAGCCTTGGATTCTGAAGCTGTCATCTGCTTTAGACAGTACCTCCCAAATACCTTTATCAAGAAAATTACCCCTTTTGCAGTGAAACAAATACTTGAAATATTTGAAAGGTTAAAGGAAAATGTGTGCATAGTATTGATAAAAATGTTGAAGGAGCGTTTTGTTCAGGAGAACAATCAGTTTATCTTTTTCTCGTGAAATCCAGATGCCTGGGATAAATTCTGATTATGGAGATTTCACGATCTAACAAAATATAAATTCCTAGAGAGAACTTAGAATTCCTTTCTAATAATCTTTTTATTTTTCATATATATGAGAGTATGAACACAGATACATTGTTGATGAAGTGATATCCTAAGCTGTAGGAAGAAAAGTGGACACGAGGAGTGTGTGAATGCGGGAAAGGGAACTAATATGAGGACTGCTCTTGGCCAGACACTCTGCTGGATGTTTTGCATGTTATTATTAGAGAATGTTCAAGAAGTTTTTTTTTTTTTTTTTTTCTAGTAGCAGGTAACAAGAACTCAAAGCAGCTTATTTTAAGCAAAAATAAGTTACTTTACTATGTTAGTAAATACAGTAATCCAAGATTGAGAGACAGCTTTATGCTGGGGTACAACTGATGCCAATGAGAATTGGTCTCTCTCAACTCTGCTTTTCTCTGTGTTAGCTTCACATTTAAGAAGACTCTTTCCATGAAGAAGCAAACGTGGCTAGCCATTGATTGATTTAGTCCAGGTTTACATTATTCTTTCGCTAGGAATTTCAGGAAAATCTAGTGGAGAAACTGATCAACCTTCCCTGGATTTGGTGCACATCCTTGAATAACCACTTTGGTTAGAGGGATGATGCAGTCTGATTGGCCTATCTGGGTTGCGTGTTCACCCTCATTCTGGTGGAAGCAAGGCTCTGAGGTAGAGGAAGAACAGTTTCCAAAATGAGATTGTGATGATGAATATCCACTAGAAAAGACATAAAAATACTTTATTATAAAATAAGCAATGGTAAAAACATTAATGCCCTTCTTGACTCTCTTTCCTTAAATCCCTCAGTCTTGGGAGGTTGAGCAAGTTTGTGTACATATCTGAGTGCAGTTCCTCTTCAGGGTCTAGAGGGCAGTGCTGCTTTTGGTCTTAGAAAGGTGAGGGTAACATAGCGGGCCCAGGGTGCATAATTTACCAGCACAGCATCAACTTAGTCTTCCTCTTGGTCTCACTCCAAACTCAGTAGTGCAGTTCTCCATTTATTGAGTTCTTGCTTTGACTACTTGTTACTGGGTTCACTGTGACTGAATCATTGTCCTGTTCCATAGGGTGACACCAACCTGACCACTTCTAACTTTATGATTACCTTCTTTTAACTCCCCTTCTCCAGTTGCTGGGGATTCCAGTTTCTGCCATGTCATTTTTGGATTGAAACCTCGTTAACATCCCAGTTCTGCCAGGAATAGGTTTTCTTTCTGTAAACTTCTTATATAGAATTAAATACTGATTTCCTGATCCCTCTTTTCTGTGTTGCAACCCAACTTGCTGTAAAAACATCTTCCATTATCTTGGCTATTAGATTCACCTACTTAAATGTTCATTCTTTCATCTGTTAAAAAATTATACTGTTTTTCCTCGATAAATATTATTTTGGTTCTCTTAGGTGCTTAGTCCTAGGTTAGGGCTGGAAAGAAAAATAATGAATGGTTCCTACCATCAAGATTTTAAGTTAAAATCTTAAGGACTTCCCTAGTGGTACAATATATAATAATCCACCGGCCAGTGTAGGGGTCATGGGTTTGATCTCCTGGTTTGAGAGGGTTCCACGTGCTGCAGAGCTGCTAAGCCTGTGCGGCACAACTACTGAACTCGCAATCTAAAGACTGAGCTGAAACTACTGAGCCCATGTGCCACAGCTACTGAAGCCGACACGCATAGAGCCTGTGCTCCACAACAAGAGAAGCCACCACAGTGAGAAGCCCATGCCCGGCAACAAAGAGTAGTCCCTGCTCACCACAATTAGAGGAAGCCTGCATGTAGCAACGAAAACCCAAATTAGCCAAAAATAAATAAATAATTTAGTTTAAAAAAATCTTAAGAAAAGATTGCCTAATACTCTCCAAATTACTAGAGAACACTAGGAATGCATATACAAAGGCCAGGCCTGAACAGAAAAGAGGGTCAGGAAGGCTTCCTGTGAATGTGATCCTTGGTCCTTGAATGACTGGTAGTTAGCCGGAAATGGGAGCTATCCAAGCAAGAGGAACAGAATCTGCAAAGGCTCAGAGTCATGAGAGAATACAAACACTGGAATTCTGTGTGTGATTTATATGGAAGTGTGTTAGCAGATAAGGAAATCAAGGTGTAGAAAGTGACAAGATCATGAGGGGTTTTTAAGTCACAGAGGGGTGTTTGATCTTTTTTCCTAAAATAATTATCTGTCGTTGCCTTCTTGAAGAGACTCCCTTCATATTTATTCATTTGAGGATTTTGGTGAATAGCAATTGACTTCTGCCTGTCTTCTTTTCTGTGTGACATAGGTGCTGCATCAGTTCAGCTGAGCATTTAGACTTCTGTCTGAATGGCTGTACTTAAAAACCAGTACTGGATCACATTTTTTGAGATCCTTTTTGAATTTCCTGACTCTGCTGAGACTTACTCTCTCATACTCTAAATTTCTGAAAATATTTAGTGATGGGCTAATCTCAGAGATGATGGAGAAAAACCTTCCTTTTGGAGAAAGGCAGAGGAACCAGAGATCAAATTGCCAACAGCCGTTGGATCATCAAAAAAGCAAGAGAGTTCCAGAAAAACATCTACTTCTGCTTTGTTGACTACACCAAAGCCTTTGACTGTGTGGATCACGACAAACTGCGGAAAATTCTTAAAGAGATGGGAATACCAGACCACCTGACCTGCCTCTTGAGAAATCTGTATGCAGGTCAGGAAGCAACAGTTAGAACTGGACATGGAGCCAACAGACTGGTTCCAAATTGGGAAAGGAGTACATCAAGGCTGTATATTGTCACCCTGCTTATTTAACATATATGCAGAGTACATCATGAGAAACTCTGGGCTGGAGGAAGCACAAGCTGGAATCAAGATTGCTGGGAGAAATATCAATAACCTCAGATATGCAGATGACACCACCCTTATGGCAGAAAATGAAGAAGAACTAAAGAGCCACTTGATGAAAGTGAAAGAGGAGAGTGGAAAAATTTGGCTTAAAACTCAGAAAACGAAGATCATGGCATCTGGTCCCATCACTTCATGGCAAATAGATGGGGAAACAGTGGAAACCGTGGCTGACTTTATTTTTCTGGGCTCCAAAATCACTGCACATGGTGATATCAGCCATGAAATTAAAAGATGCTTACTCCTTAGAAGGAAAGTTATGACCAATCTAGACAGCATATTAAAAAGCAGAGACATTACTTTGTCAACAAAGGTCTATCTAGTCAAGGCTATGGTTTTTCCAGTGGTCATGTATGCATGTGAAAATTGGATTATAAAGAAAGCTGAGTGCCGAAGAATTGATGCTTTTGAACTGTGGTGTTGGAGAAGACTCTTGAGAGTCCCCTGGACTGCAAAGAGATCCAACCAGTCCATCCTAAAGGAGATCAGTCCTGTGTTCATTGGTAGGACTGATGTTGAAGCTGAAACACCTGATGTGAAGAGCTGACTCATTTGAAAAGACCCTGATGCTGGGAAAGATTGAGAGCAGGAGGAGAAGGGAACGACAGAGGATGAGATGGTTGGATGGCATCACCAACTCAATGGACATGGCTTTGGGCGAACTCTGGGAGTTGCTGATGGACAAAAGGGCCTGGCGTGCTGTGGTTCATGTGGTTGGAAAGAGTCGGACACGACTGAGTGACTGAACTGAACTGAACTGAAGGTCAACACAGCTGTGTTTTGCCACATTACAATGCTGCCTTTTCTTTCATAATGCCATTAATAGAAGAGAAGTATTTAAAACAAACATCTAAGAAGTGTGCCTCTTATACTTCCTTGTTTCTTAATTCACTGCAGTTGTTTTCTATGTAGGATGAACTGAGAAGTTCTGCAAAGTTGAGTCCAGTGCATATTTTCTCCTCCATGAAGTGGCTATAGGACTGAACTTTCTCCGTTTAGAATTTTGCTTTTGGATAAAGAACTTGTCTGGTGAAACTATCTTAAAAGAAAGCTATAGAATCGTAGCATCTTGGAGGAGTAGCATGTTTACATAAGGATAACAGATACCTGGCCTATATGGTACCCATCCTCTACTTCTGCATATCAGCCATGGTACTCTTTGCCACTGAATCTCAATTGTGCCTTAAAATCTGTGCCAGAACATGCTCCAGAAGACATTACCAATTAATTAGAATAGGAGCAAAATCAGTTTGTTGTCAGTGCATGGATTGAGTTGGATTGAGTGGTTGATATAGCAAAAAGCCATCAGTAGAGGGTCATTAAAGCACTTACCTTTTGGTAAATGTAGGGAGTTGGGGGAAGAGGATGTCTTTCTGACTGTAGAGGAGTGGAGTTTTAAAGAAAAATCATATACCGCAAAAATAAGTGTTGGGACAGGAAAGTTCACAGTTTGTCTGTAAACTACCTCTGCCTGATTACTTTGTATTTCTTTATGTTCTAATTCCCATAGAGAGGAGAACTGAGAAGCTGTAAAAAAAAAAAAAAAAAAAAAAAAAAAGACAGCAACCAAAAAAACCCCACATTATGTAATTAAAAATATTCACCCCATTAGTTTCTACCATTTCATAGATCTTTTAGGCTCTAGGGATGGTCTCTGCTGGGTAGAACACTGGCATAAAGTAATCACACTGGAACCTTGTAAGGATCGTAATTTCTAAAGTTACCTATTGATTAGGAAGCTTCTGTCTTCTGATCCTCTCAGGTCACTATAATTTATAGTTATTTAAGGATATCACTTCCTGTTTTCACCTTCTTGATCAGAGCTTCCAAATGGATGAGCCCATTTTATCTAAAGAAAGATTCTGTTGAATAGAATCTGTTTTGTTTCCTCTCTTGCATGAGGTGTGACATACAAAAATAACAAAATTCATCTCACTAAATTTAAAAGGTCCTTTCTGTCATCTGTGTACAGATATATTTCTAGGTGGTTTGATAGAACAATTCCTTAGAGAGTTTGACTTCAGAAAACTGTATTTAGGAGCAGTTAATAAATAATGCCTGAGTGTTGAATAGGTATTGAGGACATATTCCAAAAGGAAGACCCTGGAATCCAGCCCACACAATTGTTACCCCAGTAACAATTTTGGGGTTACTTTTTGTTTTGCAACTATTGGAACTTTTTAAAAAGCCCTATACAGTGAAGTTCATTTATATAGTTCTGAGTAATTTTTTCCTGTGCTATTGTTCATGTCTATGGCCCTGCCAAAAAGAACATAGGCTTCAAATTAATTTTTCCTACACATACTATTTTATATGTGTTCTGTCTTTATTTTTGGTTGTTATGAGGTCACCAATTTTGTTTTCTCTTTGGTATCCAATATTCTTGGACAATTTTCTGTGGCCTCAGAGAGACTCAGAGGGAACAGATGTTGTATAAACCGTATTCCCCGCATGTTTTCCCAGTTATATTTTCCTTTTGAAAGAAAAAGCAGAGGACAGCTCTTGTGTATGAAAACTTTTTTTAATGCCTAAAGACTATTTATTAAATCTACCCTACCTCTTTTGTGAGAGAGAATGCTGCTTTTCAAATGGAATGATTGGTAGTCTCCAGCTGCTCGGAGGTTGATAAAGGACATTTTGTAGATACCTATAACTCTGGATAGCATATATGAGCCACAAATATTCCCTTATGTGGAGATCTTTTGAAACTCATATTAAGTTCCTACAAAAGTCAGCTAGTCCAGGACCATATGTCAAAAATCTTATCAGTGGTTAATTACTCTACTTGATTGAAAGACAGAGACAACTTCAGTGTCTATAAACTTTATTATCTGGGTTAAATACCTATTATATCCATGGGCCTGTTCCAATTTGCCAAGTAAAGCCAGAAGTCCACGTCACAACTTTTGTCCTGTTTTTCTGTGTAAATGTTGTGCCCCCTCTGCTGCAAATGTTTGAAATAAGCTGAATAAACAGGACACAGTAGGTAACCTGGGGAGTGTTTTAATCAGAAATATTTTCACTCATGGGGTAAGGCTTTGTATAACCTACTAGGAGTTGTGATTTGAACCACCCATTGCAAGCAATAAAGCATTGAAATGAGGATGTATTTTTTATAAGATTTCCAGCTCCATATTTATTTATTTTTTTTTGTCAGTTACTCATATAAAACTTCATTGTGAATTGTGCAGATGCATAACTCTACCTGCCTATTGGGCAATATGTTCAAATGTCAACTTTTCTTCCCAGATAATTTTTTCCATTATGCTTTTTCTTCCAAGTGTCAGAAGATAATATAAAAACACAAATGCATTGAGAAGGCAAATGCGAAAGAAAGTCTATCCTTTTGCATTGCACATCTTAGTATCGGGTAGCTGATTTCCAATGCACACTGGGTTCTAGTGTCTTCTAAATGATAATTTGGCCTTACAGCATCAATCACGTGGTGAGATATGAGGAAAAAATTTGTTTATTTAGCTTTCTAAAAACATATTTTGCTATAAACTGTATCCTAAAATGTCATGTAATATATATGTGTAACATTTATGTACCATGTACACTAATAATAAACTGAACACCTATGTAATCACACCTATCTTATGAAATATATCCATACCTTCTAAGTCCTTTGCATGTCCTTTCCTGAAACCCCTCCTATCCATCTACTCAGAGATACTTCTATTTTGAAAGCTGTTACCATCTCTTACTTTTATTTTAGAACTGTGTATCTGCATGTTTCCATAAATTATTTTTGAGCATGCAGAATTCAAAAATGACTTTTGAACTTTCTGTTAATATAAATAAATACATACATATGGCTGATTCATGTTGAGGTTTGACAGAAAACAGCAAAATCCTGTAAAGCAATTATCCTTCAATAAAAAAAATAATTAATTAAAAATATATTTTGTCTTTATTTTGCTCAACATTATGCTTCATGTTAATGTGGTTAGCTGTGATTCATTTATTTTCACTACTGTATAGTATTCCATTGTATGAAAGAAAATCCCCTACTATTTATTTTAGCCATTCTATCAAAGGTCATTTTGAGCTGATATTTATGTTTTCTTATTGCAAAAATATTGCTAGAGAGATTCCTGGTCCATGTTGCCTGGTGATTATGGATAAGAGGTTTTCTAAGAGAGAGATATATATATATATATATATATATATATATTTATATATATATATATATATATGTATATATATATATATATTTATCTAGTAGTGGAGTTACTGAGTTGTAGAGTTTGGACAAATTCTTCTTTCTTGATATTGCTATCCAGCAGTTGGTTTTTATTCAATTTTTTAAAAAGTGTATTTTAAAGAAATCAAACTTGTGAATGCAATTTAAACTTGATGTTAAATTCTATTTTCCCCAGCCACCACATGCCAAGAGAATGGCCCCTGGTTTATAGTTATAAACTATAGATCTGCATGAAGCTGTTGTTGGTAGCTTTGCTGTATTTTTTTTCTTTCTTGTCCTTTCTGATTGTATGTAATTAGTCCAGACAAGTTTTGTTAGAGTAATGCCATGGTTCCTTGGCTGACTCATCCCTACAGTCTTTGCTATTAGTGATATGATGAACAGTCTTTCTCTGCATCTGTAACTGAAGTGGTCATAGGTTGTTTGATCTGTCACCCTATCCTTCTGGGAATAGAATTCCTCATCTTTTTAAACAATTTTTAAAATTTATTTTTAATTGATAAAATATATGTAATATAAAATTTACCATCTCAACCATTTTAAAGAGTACAGTTTAATAGTAGTTTAATGTTCATATTGTGTCAATGCATGCTAAGTTGCTTCAGTTGTGTCTGACTCTTTGTGACCCCATGGACTGTAGCTGGCAGGCTCCTCTGTCTATGTGATTCTCCAGGCAAGAATACTGGCATGGGTTGCCATTTCCTCCTCTAGGGGGTCTTCCGGACCCAGGAATTGAACCCATGTCTCTTGTGGCTCCTACGTTGCAGGCAGATTCTTTACTGGTGAGCCACGGGGGACGCCCAGTATTCACATTATTGTAGACCAGTTGCCAGAGCTCCTTTTATCTTGCAAACTGAAACTCTGTATCCATGAAACAATAATTCCCCATCCCTCTGTTCCCCCAATTCCTGGCAATCACCATTCTACTTTCTATGTCTATGAATTTGACCACTCTAGGTACTTTACATAAGTGGTATCACATAGTATTTGTATTTTTGTGACTGTCATTTCACTTAGCAAAATGTCTTCAGGGTTCATCTATGTTGTACCATTTGTCAGAATTTCCTTCATTTTTAAGATTGAATAATATTCCATTGTATGTTTTCTAAATTGTTTTTCTATTCATTCATCAATGGGCACGTGTGTTGCTTCCAACTTTTGTCTTCTGTTGATAATACTGCTATGATTGGGGTGTACAAATACCACTTCAAGACCCTGCTTTCAGTTCTTTTGGGTACATACCCCAAAGTGGAATTGTTATTGTACTTCCTCTTCTTTGAGGAGTACTCCCCCATACAGGTGGTGCTAGTGGTAAAGAATCAGCCTGCCAGTGTAGGTGATGTAAGAGATGCGAGTTCAATCCGTGGGTCAGGAAGATCCCCTGGAGAAGGAAATGGCCACCCACTCCAATATTCTTGCCTGGAAAATCCCATGAACAGAGGAGCCTGGCAGACTATAGTCTATAGGGTCGCAAAGAGTCGGTCACAACTGAAGTGACATGGCATGCATGCATACACCCCTACCCCATTCCAATTGTGTGGTTCTGGTGGAAGCTTCCAATTCAGTCAACACCATGCCTTTTCTTGTCACAGTTGACTGGCCGACAGGTGAATATCTGATCCAAACAAAGTCAATAAGAGTTCTTCCCTGGGAGTTTTCAGAGCAGAGAAAATAATTCAACCTGTGATGCTTAGATGCTGTCACTGGCCAGATGCTCTGTCATGTGGAGATGACCTTTCTATGAGAGGAGAAAATGAAACCATTAGGCAGAAAAAAAGTAGAGATTAAAAAGTCTTTCTGGCACTTTCTTTACTGTTTCTTTCTCCAGTCATATGGCCTAATAAATTCCTCCCTTTTGTCAGTCAGTTTGAGTAGAACTTCTGTTTTTTCTAGTGACTAATACAGTGTCATAATTATACCTGCCTTATGCACTAGGGAAATTCAACTTTATATTGGTCAAAGGTCAACACTGATTTCTACAATTCTGAAGGCTGTTTTAATGAAATGAGAAGAAATATAATGATATAAAACAGAGTTAATTGTGCACCACATCCCCTATTGAAACTGGCAGTAGGGAAGAATGAAAGAATGAAACTGATAAAGTTTGAAATTAAACATATTTCTATAGTAGGTAATAGAATTTCATTGTTGTACCGAGTGGGAAGACATATGTCTTCTCTTCTTCATATAGGAGGAAAAATATGATGTTCAGAGTATTTGTGGCTGATTTAAGATAGTTGCTAAGTTGTGCCTTTGAGGTTCTAGAAGGAGTTGTGAACAGAACATTAAATTATGAGGCATTTTCTGATGTGTGCATCCTAAGACACGAGGGATTTGTTGATGTGCTAATGAAAATAGTTGATTGAAGTAATATAAAGCCTTAGAATAGAAGGTGATTCTGAGGGACAGAAGTTTAAATGGGTGTTCCTTTTTTTTTTTTTTTTTCCTTGGACTGAAAATAAAATTAAGTAAAATCTTCATCCTGTATAGGGGAGACTCTAGATAGGGAAGTAATTTGAACTTCTCCAAGAAAGAGTTATAGAAGATGCTGATAACCAGGAGATTAAGAAATGAGATAGAGGGCTACAGTTGATGACTTTAGTCTTTAGATATTATTTTACTTTTTAAAAGTTGGTAACAAGTTGTAAAGTGATTTCCCTTGGTGTTGGCAGAGTAGGTGTTGGGGAATAGAACAATTGCTCCTTTGAGGGAGCTTGTTGGGTGTTTGCCTCCTGTAGTTAGATTTTTCTATTTAAGAGAGCCATCTGCTTCATTAAACTTTCCAAGATCAGGCACTATCTACAGGGAGTTCCACAATACCTTAAAACTGAGAGCTGCAGCAAAGTTTTAAGTTGCTGCCAGAAAACCAGATGTTAACCAGACTGTCAAGTTCTTTTTTCGTTCCAGAACCAAAGATTTCAAGTGAGACTGAGTGAATGCAAATGTTGGACAATCCTTATAGTTAGAGTTGGGAGCCAGCATTGGCCTCCTTTGGCCTCTGTTCATGAAGCACCTCCAGAGTCAGTCAAAGGGAACTCTATTTATGGTTTTAAAAAAAGAGGGAGTGTAGAGGGAGAAATTCTGGCCTTTCACATTCTCTAATGCACATTCCTTACTGAGAAATTACACGTGCTAAATGCTGGGGAATTCAATAGATATTCCCAGGGCTGTTTCCTTAATCCAACGTGCATTTCTCCAAGTTTTGGTTGGGTTTTCATTTCTAATTGTACCCTGCAGACTGCCTACTGATCTCAAAAAGATTGAATGGAGGGAAAATATGTAATGGAAACTGAAAATGAAAACTGCTCCTTTCACGTCCCCCAAGAACTGACATTTGAATATCTGAATTATTTGGACTGGATCTCTCAGTAGAGATTTGCAGGCATGAAAATAAGTATATGATTTCTAGAAACAAATGCTGAGGGGGGCTGTGTGGTTAAATACTCTGGGGGGTAGGAAGGCATCCATTTTTGTTTTGACAAGTGCTAATATATTTCCTGGGATTAGGGAGTTCAGAGGTTCTCCCTATACCAACCAAACAAGGTAACATTCGTGTGTTTTTAGGGATCCAAAACTTATTTTCTCCTTTTAACCTCTTTTCAAATTAAACTAAATCAAACACCGAGCAACTGAACAGCAACAGCAAAGCAAAACAAAAACAGTCCTTCCTTGTTTCTAATTGTGGGTCTTATATTTTCAAAATGGAAAGAATATGTTTTAGGTGAATCTATTCTAACATTAACTATTATTCTCTCATTTCGTTAGACAGAATCAAGAAAGAAAAACCTCAATTCTGTTGACAGGTTTGATTTATCTAGCATGGCTTTTAATTTAATATTTTACTATTTAAATAGGTCTTTATAATTATTGCTATTGAAGTATAGTTGCTGTACAATATTAAGTTATAGGTATAGAATATAGTGATTCACAATTTTTAAAGATTACACTCCATTTATGAAATGGTTAACATGAAATATCAGAGAAGGCAATGGCACCCGACTCCAGTACTCTTGCCTGGAAAATACTATTGACGGAGGAGCCTGGTAGGCTGCAGTCCATGGGGTTGCTAAGAGTAGGACATGACTGAGTGACTTCACTTTCACTTTTCACTTTCATGCATTGGAGAAGGAAATGGCAACCCACTCCAGTGTTCTTGCCTGGAGAATCCCAGGGACGGGGGAGCCTGGTGGGCTGCCGTCTATGGGGTCGCACAGAGTCGGACACGACTGAAGTGACTTAGCAGCAGCAGCAACATGAAATATTGTTTATATTCTGTATTATACAGTATATCCTTACAGCTCATTTTATACCTAGTAGTTTATACCTCTTAATCCTTACCTCTATATTGCCCCTCATCCTTTCTTTCTCTCTAACCACTAATTTGTTCTATCTGTGAGTCTGCTGCTTTTGTGTAATATTAATCAGTTTGTTGTGTTTTTTAAATGCTGTATATATGATATTATACAGTATTTGTCTTTCTCTGACTTTATTTAACTTAGCATAATGCCTTCCAGGTCCATCCGTGTTGCTGCAAATGGCAAAATTTCATTCTTTTATTTTATAAAAATAATGTTTTAATTATTATTTATTTAACTGAAGTTGGCCATATTTATTTAACTGAATCCATAGCTATTAATGGGCTTCCCAGGTAGCTTAATGGGTAAAGAACTCGCCTGCCAGTGAAGGAGATGTAAGAAGTGCAGGTTCGATCCCTGGGCTGGGAAGATTCCCTTGAAGGAGGGCATGACAACCCAGTATTCTTATCTGGAGAATCCCCATGGACAGAGGAGCCTGGTGGGCTACAGTCCGTGGGGTGACAAAAAGTCGGACATGACTGAGCGACTGACATACACACACACACACAAACATACACATAATTATTAATACTTATGAAAATCTTTTAATAGCACTAGGAGAATAAAAATACGTTGAATTCTTGGCATGCCAGATGTAAAGATCTTCCATACATATACTTGAATGTCCTGATTCTGTTTTTGACCCACTGATGTGTCTCACTGTCATTGCAAACAAAAAGACCTGATTTCTCCTCTGTGATAGGGGCATGGTTTTCTGTCATAACATGCTGTCATATGATTAAAATGTTCTTTAGACACACATATATGTATGCTTCTATTATTTAAAGGTATTTCAATTAAATTGCTCATTTCCATCATTGGAGTCTGCAAATATTTGGACTCAAATAGTATTGTCATAGTTTATTTCAATAATAGAATGAGGAACTGGCTTAACACATCCCATAAGATGTGTTTAGTTGCTAAGTCATGTCCAACTTTGCAACCCCGTGAACTGTAGCACGCCAGGCTCCTCTGTCTTCCACTGTCTGTCAGAATTTATGCAAATTCATGTTCATTGAGTCCGTGATGCTATCTTACCATCTCATCCTCTGCCACCACCTTCTTCTTTTGCCTTCAGTCTTTCCCAGCATCAGGGTCTTTTCTAATGAGTTGGCTCTTTGCATCAGGTGGCCAAAGTGTTAGAGCTTCAGCTTCAGCATCAGTCCTTCCAATGAATATTCAGGGTTGATTTATTTTTTGATTTCCTTTAGGGTTAACTGGTTTGATCTCCTTTTATTTCAAGTAGATGTGTAGGGTCAGGAATATTCCATTTATTGATGTCCTTCATTCTTCACCTACATCAGAGGCCTACTTCTGTTCAGCTTCCTTGAGGACCCTCATGGAGAGTTAAATGAAACAAACTCTTCCATTGCTAAGGAAGGAAAAGCCTATATTTCCTACATTTCTACCTTTACAGATAGAATTTTTTTGTTCACAGAAAGAAGATTCTTACTTACCAATTTCAAAAGATATAAATTGCTATATTAACATCACCTCTCAACTCTGTAGGATTTTCCATAGCTGCTTTTGTGATCATTTATGATATTTTACATCTTTCTGTTTTTAGCACATACTGTCCAATCAAATCAGTGTAGCCTTCTGAAGCGCTAGTTTGCAGCTGCAGGAGAAGCATCCTGTTCCCTGTAATAACAATAGTTTAAGGTTGCTGGCATCAATTTTTTCCTTCACTGCTGGCAAGCAGAAAGCTCATCGTCATGGGTACACTGCTCTTTTCCCACTGTATTTCCTTCTCTCCAAGTAACAATGTATTATACTGTCACTCCTTAGAAAACCTTGGGTTTCTGCTACTCAACCATAGAGCTGCTACAGACAGAATAGCTTTTTTTTTATCAAATGAGCCATGGATTTTAAAACTGCCAATTCAATATGAATTAACATCAAGTTTCACTTAAAAAATGAGAATATCACTCAAAGAACAGTTGAAACCAAAAAAGCAGTCATATCTTTAAAAAAAATTAATCATCATAATCCCTTTTCAAGAATTCTCTTCACTCCTAGAATCTGCAAATAATATGCCCCAGATTTTCTTTACAAATCTGAGTAGTCTGCCTTTCACTTTTCCAAGTATGAGAAACTTCTTGGCTATTTGCCTGGATTGTTTAGCTCCTATATTACTAAACCAAATTTGAATCAATTTTAGACCAATACTGATATAAAAAAAGGAGAAAGCCCCGCAGAGATCTCAGCAGTACAAACAACTAAATATAGCTTTCGACCATTCTAACACTAGAACTAAATTGTGAGTTCCTTTTTGGCAGAGGCCATGCCTCTTTCTTTCCATCTTCCCAGTTCTGCCTATCACAGAACTGAGCATGTCGTAGGTACTCAATAAATACTCTGAACAATTATGTCTCTTTTTTTCTCCAGCTCAAAAAGCACACTCATTAGACAGCTTTAAGAAAATGTAAGAAGAAGAAAAAATTCACTCAAGACCTTGCAAGCCAAATTTCAGCACAGCTGGTTTAGTAAATGCATAGTTTGAAGAAAGGCCTCTCTGGACTGTACTGGTGCTCACTGTCAGGTCATTTCCCCAGCCCACTCTTCCTCATTCCCTGTAATCCCCAAAATAGTTCTTAAATATCTTTGCATATGAAAAATTCACATCTGCCATGATTACAGCTGGCTGAAAGAGACATCACATTCATACTACTATGCCCCCGTTGTTGGGTTTAAGGGAATTCAGAAATTTACATATTGATAATTGTATCAGAGCCCTTGTATCTATCCAGTCACTTATGTGATGAGTGCTCACTATGAACTGGGTCATTCTATGCTCTAAGAAAACAATAGTGAACAAAATAGACCTGTCTCTTTCATCCTAGAGCATAACACCTGGTGAGAGAGAACAGAAATAAAACAAGTAAGCAATAGAGTAAGCATAGAGTTCTGAGAAAATCAGGAAGCCAAGAGGAATAGGAGTTGCTTTTTAAAAAAAATTTATTGTGGTATAGTTGGTTTAAAATGTGTTAGTTTCAGGTGTACAGTAAATTGATTTATATATTTATGTAAAGTGAACATATATTCTTTTTCAGATTCTTTGCCCATATAAGTCATCACAGAATATTGAATAGAGTTCTCTGTGCTATGAAGTAGATCTTTGTTGGTTATCTGTGTTACATACATATACTAGTGTGGGTTTGTTAATCCCAAACTCCTGATTTATCCCTCCCTCCCCATACTACTTTTCCCCTTTGGTAACTGTAAAGTTTGTTTTCACTATCTGTAAGTCTGTTTCCATTTTGTAAATAAGTTCACTTGTGTCATTTTTAAAATTAGATTCCACACATGAGTGATAGCTTATGATATTTGTCTTTCTCTGTTTGACTTACTTCACTTAGTGTGATAATCTCTAGGTCCATCCATGTTGCTGCAAATGGCATTTTTCATTCTTTTTTATGACTAATATTCCATTCTATACATGTACCATAACTTCTTTATCCCTTCATCTGTTGATAGGCATTTAGGTTTCTTCTATCTCTTGGCTGTTGTAAACAGTGCTGAAGTGAACACTGAAGTGTTTGTGTCCTTCTGAACTGGTTTTCTCTGGATATATGCCCAGGAGTAGAATTGCTAGATCATATGGTAGTTCTATTTTCAGCTTTTTAAAGAACCTCCATACTTTTATCCATAGTGGCTATAACCAGTTTACATTCCCACCAACAATGTAGGAGGGGCTTCCCTTTTTTTCACACCACCTCCAGTATTTAATGTTCATTTTGTTGAGACATTTGCACTTCTGTTTATCAGGGATATTGACTTGTTTTCTTCTCTTGTACTATCCTTATCTAGCTTTTGTATCAGAGTAATTTTGACCTTTTAAATGATTTTGAAAGTGTTCCTTCCTCTTCAGTTTTTTGGAAGTGTTTGAGAATTGGTGGTAACTCTTCTTAAAATATTTAATAGAATTGATCAGTGAAACCATCTGATTCTGGGCTTTTGTTGTTGCTGTTGGGAGATTTTTGATACTGGTTAAGTCTCCTTATTTTTCGTTGATCTGTTCAGATTTTCTTTTTCTTCATAATTCAGTCTTGGTAGTTTGCAGCTTTCTAGGAAAGTATCCATTTCTTCTAGGTTGTCTAATTTGTTGAAGCACAATTGTTCACAGTATCTCATGATCATTTGTATCTGTGAGGTGTTAATAGTAATGCCTCCTGTTTTGAGCCTTCTCTCTTTTTCTTTGGTTAGTCTGCCTAACATTTCTTAATTTTGTTTCTCTTTCCAAAGAACTGATTTTTTATTTTGTTAGTCTTTTCTATTTTTCCCTATTCTCTATTCCACTCATTTCTGCTCTAATCTTTTTTATTTCCTTCTTTCTGCCAATTCTGGGCTTATTTTGTTCTTTTTATTTCCTTGAAGTATAATGTCAGACTTTATTTGAGATCTTTCTTTTTTATTGATGTAAGTGTTCATAGCTATGAACTTTCATCTTAGAATTGTTTTGCTATGCTATGTTCCACTTTTATTTGTCTTGCTGTCAAGATTTTTTCAATTTCCCTTGTGATTTCTTCTTTGATCTTTGGTTGTTCAAGAATGTTGTTTAATTTTTATGTCTTTGTGTATTTTCCAACTTTCTTTTTGTTACTTTTAGTTTTGTATCATGTGTCAAAACAGATCCTGGAAATAAGTCTGATCTTGAATTTGTTTTTGTGGCCTAACATATGATCTATCCTAGAAAATATTTCACACGCTTGATAAGAGTGTATATTCTGTTGCTGTTAGATGTTTTTTGTATGTCTGTTAGGCCCATTTGATATAATGTTGTTCAGATCTGCTGTTCCCTTATTGATTCTGTCTGGATAATCTGTCCATTGTTGAAAGTAGAGTATCAAAATCTCCAATTATTATTGTATTGCTGTTTATTTCTCCTCTTAGTTGTTAGTATTTGTTTTATATATTTAGGTGCTCTGATGTTGAGTGCATGCATATTTACAATTTTTATACCTTCTTGAATTGCTCCTTTAATCATTATATTATGACCTTTTCTCTCTTGTGACCATTATTAAATTATTATTTTTTGCTATAAGCTGTCTTTTGATTACCATTTGCTTGAAATTTTTCCATCCCTTTACTCTCAACCTATATGTGTCCTTAAAGCTATAGTCTCTTGTAGGCAGCAAATCATTGGATTTTGTTTTTTAATTTTAAAATTAAAAAAAAAAACTATTCAACCATTTTTTATTTGAATAGAAAATTTAATTGATTTATATTTAAGGTAATTATTGATAGTAGGAACTTCCTATTGGCATTTTTATTGTTTTTGGATCCCTTATTCCTTGCTGCTTCTCTTACTGTCTTCCTTTGTCATTTGAAGACCTTTGGGGTAGTATGCTTTGATTTTTTTTTTTTTGATCATAATCTTTGATTTATTTATTACAGATTTTTCTATTGTGGTTATCATGAAACTTAAAATATTTTATAGTTATAATATGCTGTTTTGAGTTAATAACTTTGATAGCGTATCAGTTCAGTTCAGTTCAGTTGCTCAGTTGTTTTCTCTCCCCTCTTACATTTAAGGTTTTGGTGTTACAATATTTCTTTTATTTATATTGTGTATCCAATACATAATTAATATGTAGTTTTAAAAAATGTTAATTTTTTAACTTTTAGGCCAGAATTGTAATTTATTCACCATTATTACAATTTAGGGAATGTGGCTTCATGATATATTTACCATTTCCAGTGAGTTTTACACATTATGTGTTTTTTACCGTATTGATTACAGTAAGTCCCTTAGGTACGATCAAATTCCATTCCTAGAGTGCGTTTGTAAGACCAATTTGTTTGTTAAGTCCAACAAAATTAGTCTAGGTACCCAACTAACACAATTAGTTATGTAGTACTATACTGCTATAGACTTACAATACTTTTCACACAAATAATACATAAAAAACAAACACAAAAAATTGAAAAACATTTTAATCTTACAGTATAGTACATTGAAAAGTATAGTACTGCCAGCTACATTCAGTTCAGTTCAGTCACTCCATTGTGTCCGACTCTTTGTGACCCCGTGAATTGCAGCACACCAGGCCTTCCTGTCCATCACCAACTCCTGGAGTTCACTCAGACTCAACATCCATCGAGTCAGTGATGCCATCCAGCCATCTCATCCTCTGTCATCCCCTTCTCCTCCTGCCCCTAATCCCTCCCAGCATCAGAATCTTTTCCAATGAGTCAACTCTTCACATTACCACTGCTTTTATGCTTACTTCTGAACATCCTGGGCTTGAAATAAAGATAGTGTACTACTGTACTCTATATAGTACTATATACTAAAGCACACAAAAGTACAACCATTTATACCATTTATAGAGGATGGTACCATTTATCAGATCAGATCAGATCAGTCACTCAGTTGTGTCCGACTCTTTGCGACCCCATGAATCGCAGCTCGCCAGGCCTCCCTGTCCATCACCAACTCCCGGAGTTCACTCAGACTCACGTCCATCGAGTCATTGATGCCATCCAGCCATCTCATCCTCTGTCGTCCCCTTCTCCTCCTGCCCCCAATCACTCCCAGCATCAGAGTCTTTTCCAATGAGTCAACTCTTTGCATGAGGTGGCCAAAGTACTGGAGTTTCAGCTTCAGCATCATTCCTTCCAAAGAAATCCCAGGTACCGTTTATAGAGTACCATTTATAAAGGATGAATGCATGTGACAGTGTGCTCCTCAACTAGATGATACTGGGCTAAACTCCATATTCAGACAGGGTCACAGATCAAGGTCCTCAGCTGGACAGAGGCTCAGGCTGTACTCTGTGATCAGGCAGGGCCATGGGCTATGCTCCACAGTTGGGAAAGGTTGGCTGGGCTCTCTGGTTGGGTAGGGCCTCCAACTGTACCCTCCAGTTGGGTATGGCTGGAGACTGAACTGTGGTCAGGCTAGGTCACTGTCTGGGCTCCCTGGTTGAGTGGGACTTCAGGCTATGCTCTGCAATTTGGGTGAGTTCACTGGCTAGCCACCCTCCCTGGACAAAACCATACGCTGTGCGCAGAAATTAGGCTGACTGTACGGTCAGGTTTGTAGGCTGGACTCCAAGGCTGCTCAGTAACACTGTTGAGGCTTGCTGATTGTGTGAGACTAGAAGTTACCCTCAACAGTTGGGCAGGGCTGCTGGCTGCTGGGCAGCTCCATAGCTGGTACAGCTCATTGGCTGGGGATCCAAGTCAGGCAGAACTGTCAGCCAAGCTCCCTGGCTAGACAAGTCCATCATTTCAGCTCTGCTAATGGGCAGAGTCACTGGCTTAGAAATCTGCTTTGGCATTACTGCAAGCAGGAAGGTTGTCCATCATAATCTGATTGTTGCTGTAAGCTCTGGCCCCTTCTCTGTCTCTATCTGATCACCAGCGGTTGAGCTCCTCAGGTTCCTCTAGTGTTCCCTGTAAGGGCCTGAGTGGGCCTCCTAGGGAAGCATCCCACAATGTTGAGGAACCTGGTTGTCCACGTTGGGCTTACTTTCTCCCCTAGAGAAACCTTAGGCCAGGGTTGAGGTAGGCTTTTCTTCCTATGGCACTGTACTGGTTCGAGGCAGAGGTGGTGCAGTCAAAGTGCACTCCTCTTTCCTTTCTAAGGTAGTCCTTCTTTGTCTGTGTGGTCCAGGGAGCTTCAGCCTCATCCTCAGAGTCTTGGATTTTCACAGTGGTATTTTGTCTATGAAGAGTTGCTCGTTGATCTTCTTGTGAGAGAGACTGAAGTCAGAAACAAATAACGTCACCATTTTGATGATATCACTCCTCTTTTCATGATCTGCTGATTTCTGAAGTTTATCCTTGAACCTTATGCACATAGGAAGAATTAGAGCTATGCTGTGCATTTGAAGATAATTAGTACCTTTACATAATGTGTCAGAGGAAACTATTTTACTCATGTTCTGTGACCTTGAAAGCATGACCTGAAAGAATCTAAAAGCAGAATAGCTTTATTTTCCTTAAATTGTGTGTGTGATAAAGGGCATGTCTAACAACAGGTTGTTGTTGTTGGTCAGTTGATCAGTCATGTCCAACTCTTTGCAACCCAATGGACTGCAGCATGCAAGGCTTCCCTGTCCATCACCATCTCCTGGAGCTTGCTCAAACTATGTCCATTGAGTTGGTGATGCCATCCAAACATCTTGTCCTTTGTTGTCCCCTTTTCCTCCTCCCTTCAGTCTTTCCCAGCATCAGGATCTTTTCTAATGAGTCAGTCTTCATATCAGGTGGCCAAAGTATTGGAGCTTCAGCTTCAGCATCAGTCCTTCCAGTGAATACCCAGGACTGATCTCCTTTAGGATGGACTGATTGGATCTCCTTGCAGTCCAAGGGACTCTCAAGAGTCTTCTCCAACACCACAATTCAAAAGCATCAATTCTTTGGTGCTCAGCCTTCTTTATGATCCAATTCTCACATCCATAAATGACTACTGGAAAAACCATAGCTTTGACCATACGGACTTTGTATATAGCATTGACTGTATTACTTTGTCAGCAAAGTAATGCCTCTGCTTTTTAATACGCTGTCTAGGTTTGTCATAACTTTCCTTACAAGGAGCAAGCGTCTTTTAATGTCATAGCTGTAGTCACCATCTGCAGTGATTTTGGAGCCCAAGAAAATAAAGTCTGCCACTGTTTCCACTGTTTCTCCATCTATTTGCCATGAAGTGATGGGACCGGATGCCCTGATCTTAGTTATTTGAATGTTGAATTTTAAGCCAGCTTTTTCACTCTCCTCTTTCACTTTCATTAAGAAGCTCTTTAGTTCCTCTTAGCTTTCTGCCATAAGGGTGGTGTCATCTGCATATCTGCTGCTGCTGCTGCTAAGTCACTTCAGTTGTATCCAATGCTGTGCGACTCCATAGACGGCAGTCCAACAGGCTCCGCCGTCCTTGGGATTCTCCAGGCAAGAACACTGGAGTGGGTTGCCATTTCCTTCTCCAGTGCATGAAAATGAAAAGTGAAAGTGAAGTCGCTCAGTCGTGTCTGACTCTTAGCGACCCCATGGACTGCAGCCTACCAGGCTCCTCTGTCCCGTCCATGGGATTTTCCAGGCAAGAGTACTGGAGTGGGTTCTGCATATCTGAGGTTACTGATATTCCTCCTGGCAATCTTGATTCTGGCTTGTGCTTCATCCAGCCCAGCATTTTGCATGATGTATTCTGCATATAAGTTAAATAAGCAGGGTGAGAATATACAGCCTTGACATACTACTTTCCCAATTTTGAACAAGTCCATTGTTTCATGTCCAATTCTAACTGTTGCTTCTTGACCTGCATACAGGTTTCTCAGGAGGTAGTTAAGGTGGTCTGATATTCCCATTTCTATAATAATTTTCTAGTTTTTTGTGATCCACACAAAGGCTTTACCATAGTTAGTGAAGCAGAAGTAGAGGTTTTTTCTGGTATTCTCTTGTTTTTTCTATGATCCAATGGATGTGGGTAATTTGCTAGCAACAGGTAGCAGTTTTCAAATGACTTGAATAAAAAATCATGAAGACTGCTGATTTGAATCTCAGTATGCATGTATGGATGTGAGAGTTGGACTATGAAGAAAGCGGAGTGCCGAAGAATTGATGGTTTTGAACTGTGGTGTTGGAGAAGACTCTTGAGAGTCCCTTCGACTGTAAGGAGATCCAACCAGTCTATCCTAAAAGAGATCAGTCCTGGGTGTTCATTGGAAGGACTGATGTTGAAGCTGAAACTCCAATACTTTGGCCACCTGATGTGAAGATGTGACTCATTTGAAAAGACCCTAATGCTGGGAAAGATTGAGGGCAGGAGGAGAAGGGGATGACAGAGGATGAGATGGTTGGATGACATCACCAATTCAATGGACATGAGTTTGAGTAAACTCCAGGAGTTGGTGATGGACAGGGAGGCCTGGTGTGCTGCAGTTCATGGGATCACAAAGAATTGGACATGACTGAGTGACTGAATTGAACTGATGCTTACTTATTAACAGTGAGACCATAAGCATGTTAAACCTCTCTGAACCTCAGTTTGCTCATCTGTAAGATGGGGAAAATGTCTGT
Source organism: Bubalus kerabau (assembly GCF_029407905.1). Lineage (NCBI taxonomy): Eukaryota > Metazoa > Chordata > Mammalia > Artiodactyla > Bovidae > Bubalus > Bubalus kerabau. The sequence continues at coordinate 31,458 of NW_026577967.1, forward strand.
TTTTCAACATTCTTAAGGACATTTAATGAAATATTCTCTCTGGAGGTTTATGTCCAAAGCCTGGCATTTAATAGGCACACAATGGATGTAAGCATTCTCATTCATTATGGATGATTGCAAGAACCTGTGCATTATTCAGTATCTGGAAGCTGAGAAGAATTTGAAAGGCTCACTTTCAGTTCAAATACCACAGTTGTTCTTAAAAAAAAAAAAAGATGATAAATAGTCTTATAAAGTAAAAACTTATACTTTAAAACCATTCAGATATGTAAATTGTACAGATCTGTGAAAATACAGTAATAAATTCTAATAGCAATAACTATATGAAAAACAAAAGTAATGATAGCAGCTATAATTAATTGTAAGTTTATTTTGCTCACAGAGAAGATGATCTTATTTAATGTTTATTAAATAAGATAAACACTTGGATGTTTATTATTCAATTTTTTGGATGTGGAGGCATAGAGATTAAATTAATTGCTTAAAATCATGTAACTAGTAAGTAGAATACCCAGAGCTGGGAACTATTCTGTCTTAATCTAAAGTCCAAGATCTGATGTGACCAGTACCACTTTGGGTCCTAGGCCTATAGACCCTTGCCTTGCATCCTACACTTAAAAGGATCTCTTCTGACCCTCCTTTGGTGTGTCGTTTCCTTCGAGGCCAGAGCCTGAGGAGCCAGAGGGACATGCTTACCCAGAGCCTGTAACCTCTTCTACACCACAACTTGGATACTCCAGGCCTTGAAATTCTCTGCATTCAGAGTCCCCAGCCCGCTTCCCAAACTTGCTTAGACTGATACCCAGTATATCCTCCTGAGCATGGGCCGTCCATGGTGTGCACGCCCCAAGTGGACTTGTGAGCTGGGGTGTATGCAAGTGGACAGATGGGGTACCTTGAGGTGTGGGATGAAATTGAGGGTGATAAGAAGGAGGTGGTTTGAATGCAACCTGGGTACTGTCATATTCCCTGGGGGCTGGCTGTTGCATTCTGGCCTATAAATTTTAGGAGTTCAAGAGTTCTAAATCTGAATCTGGTTTTTCAGATCATAGTGAAGGCATTTTTCTCAAGAGAGGAGATACAGCAAAATATATTTGATAGTTTACTGTCTTGATTGATAACTTTTAGTTTTTGAGGATAGTTGCAAGAGCTAATTTAAAAGAAAAACGCTTTCTGCTCATTCAGATATGTGGATTATTTGGAGGTCTGTCTTTGGTAATTACTTTTTCCTTGGATATGGGCCTTTTTTTTTTTTTTTCGGCTGTGCTGGGTCTTCCTTGCTCTATGGGCTTTTCTCTGGTTGCAGTGAGTGGGGGTTACTACCTAGTTGCAGTGCACAGCTTCTCATTGTGGTGGCTCCTCTGGTTGCAGAGCACGGGCTCTAGGGCACATGGACTTCAGTAGCTGCGGCACATGGGCTCAGCAGCTGTAACTCCCAGGCTTTGGATCACAGGCTCAGAAGTTGTGCACAAGCTTAGTTGCTCCACAGCATGTGGGATCTTCAGGGATCGAACCCATGTCTCCTCAATTGGCAGGCAGATTCTTTACTGGGCTGTCAGGGAAGCCCTGGGCTAATGTTTTTTGGATTTTTCATAATTCTAGTGGTTATGGATTGTACTTAACATATTGTGATTGTAAATCATAAAGACTCTACATTTTACTGTTTCTCTGCAGGGTTTTTTTGTTTGTTCTTTTTCCATTTTGTTCTAGTAGACAGTTAAATGACCTGAACTCATGCTTTAAACCCAACTTCTTTGTGGGTAGAATCTAAGTCTCAGGTCAGTTTTTTTAACCTTTTAGCTGAGCTGTGTGGAGTCTTCCCAGATAATGAGAATGGGCAGAGTTTTTATATCAGATTTGGGGTTATCACTTTTCTGGTTCTTCTTTCTGAGATTTCTCTCATTTTCCCGTTGCTATGGTTGCCCTGAAATCTCTCCCTTTAGTAAGCCAGTAGAACCGCAGGCTTCAATCAGCACGATGGTGAAAGGGACCTGCCCTTAAACTAAAGGCTTTAGAACTCAGGAAACTCATTTCTGTTGTCTTCTTTTAAGCATCCACTCCTACTCTCTGCCCCAGAATCTTTCTTCTTTTAGTCACATGTAAACGTGACTAATGAGTTCTTTACTAGTTATTCTCTTGGATATGAATATCACTTATTTTAGACAGCCAAACAGAATTTCATTTTATTTAAAATTTTCAGTATTATTATTTTTCCTCTTGAAAAATAATAATCAACCCTTGGCTTTTTGGGTTGATTTATTTTTTACCTTGTGTTTATCTGCAAAAGGATTATTTGGTCACTTACAAAATTATTTATCTTTGGACATTTGAACTATATATACATACATATATATGTATATAACTGATAGTCAAAGTTATTGTCAATATGTACATTTAAAGAAAAAAATGTAATTTTCATGAAAGTAAGTATGTTTGTTGAAGGCCAGACTGCATTGCCTATTTGCCCATTGTGAACTATAACAGTGTTTACATATTGGCCCTTGATGTTAATTCAGTCCCAGACCCTACTTGCCTTACTATTTTAATCCATTGAAAAATATAGTAGCAATATTATTAATATTTCCAGGTTATAGAACTTCTGTGCTCTAGTTTACCAGTTGTGTTTTAAGTTAGAGCATGTTCTATTTGAGCTAAGTAATTGGAGCAGAGTATACTAAAGACTAGTAACAGAAATTCAGTATCCAAGGATTTTGCGAACAAAACATAATCCAAAGAGAGAAAAATCTAAGAAAGATAATGTTTCATTTATATATGTTACTTTTAAATCTCTTAAGAAGGGTACTCATTTGAATAGATGGCTGAACACTTGTAAAAAATCTGGATATTTTTCATTTCAGAGAGAGTTCATTTCAAAGAGAGGTTTCAAATGCAGATGATTCTTTATACTGAAATACACCGATACTGAATAATGAATGAAAGGGATTCAACTCTGGAGGCATTACTGCTGGTTTCTAATAAGCCCATAGGACAGTCCTTTGACTGAAGAAGCAATGGGAGGGAGCATTTACCTGTTACCCAAACAAAGTTGCTATGCAGAGAGGGCCTTCTCTGCGCTGGGGTTAGAGATGGTAAATGTTTCAGAGAATATGCTGAAATAAAGGGTTGTTTTATATATATATATATTAACATCACCATATGACTCAGTTTGCTGTGCTTCCTATAACAAAAGTAATGATTCAGGATGACCGAAACAGACATTTTGTAAATATGAGGTATTTTGTTTGTTTGTTTGTCAGGACTACTATTTGTCTGTTTCTGACCCCAAATATATTTTACTCATTAATACAAAGTTCTATATGTATCAATTTCTCTGTAATAGCAATGGTTAGAATGTAAGATTCTCTGACAATAAATATCTTGACTAGTGAAACATATATGTTATGTTTGGTTCTTCTTTGATGATTCAGAAGATAACTCAATATCTCATTGTACTTTGGAGCCATTACAATTATGGACATCATTTTCTATTAATATATTGACTCATATTGATTTTTCTAATACCCATTTGTTGAATCTAGAGGAGGAAATGGCAACCTATTCTGGTATTCTTGCCTGGAAAATTCCATGGACAGAGGAGGCTGGTGGGCTACAGCCCATCGGATCACAAAGAGTTGAATATGACTAAATACATACACACACACTTGAATGTTTTCAGTGTGTAAAATACCATATTATACATATGGCTAGAAATAATGTTTAATAGTGTCATTTAATCAAATGATGTAAAATTAATAATTTATTACACTTTGCATAAGTTTTTGCATTTCCTAGATTATTTTGCCCTCATATCACAGAGGACAACCCTGATGAATCTAAAGAATACATGAATTATTAACTGTCAGAAATCTGATAGAAGCTGAAACATAAATATAGTTACCTAAAATTGGAAGCATAAGTTGCAGTTCTTTTTTTAAAATCATAATTTTGAACTCCGCGGCGGCCCAGGATCCAGGCCGGGCCGCGGCTCTCGCCGCGCAGCCTAACCCAGCCTGGCCCGGCCTGGCCCGAGCGCCGAGCCTAGGCCGTCCGCTTCCCACAGCCTGGAGGAGCCGGCGGTGCGGCGCCCGGCCCGGTCCGCAGCCCGGCAGGCCGGCCCGCACCTCCGCCAGGCCCTGGGCTAAAAAAAAAAAAAAAAAAAACCATAATTTTGTTTATTTTTAACAAGATGGAAAACCAAAGCAAAGATGAACCTTGAGCACTCCGTCCTCAAAGAGAAATTTGTTGCTGTCACATAAAAGTTGATATGTCTGATCTTGATGCCTTCATCTCTGATGGAAGGTTGATACTTTTGATTTTCCTCTTCTTAAACTGAGAAAGACTCCCCTCACTCCACCTATTTCTTTTTTTCGTCAATCATTATTTTAGCCCTTAATCTGTGAGTCAGAGACCTAGCAGGAAACATATGGAGTAATTTAAGTAAAAGGAACAAGTGTGGCCAGGGCTTAAGGAAACCAGAAAGTGTCTTTACCTTTCTTTGACTGAAGATGCAATGGGAGGGATCATTTACCTGTTACCCAGACAAAGTTACTATGTAGAGAGGGACTTCTTATAGGAGCTGTGACCCCTGAACAGGGACACATCAACCTGTCACAGCTTATCAGGGAGGACCCGTGGCAAGAAATTCCCTGGCCTCACTTTCTTCCTAATATTTTTGGTAGTTCCAATAGCCAAGTCCAACCAGCAGTCAGAGACAAAGGAGCCTCCAAGGGCTTAGGGTGAGTAGATAGGTGTGGACATTGAATCTGAGGACACAGATGGAAAATATTCAGCATGTGCTGCATCATATCAAGTCAGTATCCCCACTGCTTTCTTTTAGATGCAAGGAACCACGTTTCCCAGAATCCCCTGTGCCGTAGGGTTCTTAATTTTGGTCTGATGATAAAAGCCACTTGTGGGAGGTTAGAAGGATGAGGAAAAGTGAGAGACCTTTCTTTTCCCTATACAGTGGTGGACACATGGGTGCCCAAACAAGCAGTTCCAAGCAGCTTCTAGGAAATTCCTGAGAAGCATCCACTTCATGGTGAAGACTGTAATAGCTGGTGGGAAAATTTCAGAAGTTTTGGAGATTCACAGCCACATTCCAACAGAAGGGCCATCAGTTGAGCTCGTGGGTGGCAGCTTTCCTATGCCTTTGTTCTCTCAACACTTTCAATGGCTATGTATGTCTCTATTTCCAAATTTAGAAAATGTGAAATGGTTACAGTTTTTCTGACTGATTTCCAATTGGTACACAGAACATTTCCTGTCTTCTGAAGTGCTTGAAATGTTCATCTTATTTGAAGAGGAAATATTGAGATAAAGGATCAGCTCGACACTGATAGGAGGCCACAAGGGGGAACCCTAAGGATGATGAGACAACAGGAGGCTCTGGGAGTGTGTTAAGGTGAAGAAAGGGGAAGGAAAATGAAGTCATGCTGTGCTACAGAGTTCCCTGGGATAGCTATGAAGAAGAATTCCTTTGTAACCATGGAGTTGGATGGCACTGTCAAATACCTAATAGATATGGGCCAGTTTTGGTTTTGTAAACAGTAGTCAGTTGATTCAAGTATATTGTTATTATGATTTCAAGGCTATTAACCTCTTAGGAAAATGACATATACCCCTTTTGCACACAATTTAGTTCATGGAGTTGCTCTCTGAACAGCTTCAATCACAGCTTAACCCAGTGGTTTTCACTTCCATTGCACATTAGAATTATCTAGGAAGTTTTTTAAAAAATCATACCAATTCCTTGGAATAACCCCATATCAGTTAATTAGAATCTCTAGGCATCAATGATTTTTTTTTTGGAGCCTCACAGGTGATTATAATGGACAATCATATTGAGATATGGTTCTGAAGCCTTGCTACTCAACCTCTGATCCCCTGATCACAGGATGGGCAGCCATCCATCTGTTCACCCATCTGCCTTGATAGAAGCATGGGCAGCACTACCCCAAGTCTTTTGAATCAGAACCTGCATTTTAAGAAGATCCCCAGGTGACTTGTGTACACTGTTAAAGACTGAGAAGCACTAGTTTGGCCATCCTAAGTAGGCAGAATTTACCATTGTTCCATCATATGATCCCATTAGCACTTGTCTTCTTTCAAAAAGCTTTGTTGAGGTATAATTGTGCAGTTTGATGAACTTTCCACTGTGGAACCATGACCATAATCAAGACAATGAACATATCCATCATCACCAGAAGATTCCTTCTGCCCTTTTCTTTTACTTTTTTCACACTCCTCCCCTGAGCCCTTCCACCCAGCCTTATCCCCATGCAACCATTGATCAGCTTTCTGTCACTAGGATTAATGCATTATATACATGCAATGATATAATACATGCTTTGTTAATCTGGCTTCTTTCACTTAGCATAATTATTTTGAGATTTATCTGTACAGTTGTATGTCATTCTTTTTTATTGCTAAGAAGTATTCTATTGCAGGATGTAATACAATGTTTTTTATTCATCTGTTGATGGGCACTTGGGTTGTTTCTAGCTTTGGCTTTTACAGAAGTTGCTATGAACTTTCATGTACAAATCTTTTATGGATATATATTTTCATTTTTTCTTGGATAAATACCTAAAAGTATAAAGACTAGATTTTACAGTAGATGTGTGTTTAACTTTTCATAGAAATCTTTTTCATAACAATCCTCTAAGGTAGGTGTTATTGTTGATCTCATTTTTCAGTTGACAAAAAATGGCCCAGAGAGGTTAAGTGATTACATTGTCTATTGTGAGATATTTCCTAATCTTTATAGTGATAACTCAGTGATGACAAAATTTTCACAGTTCTTGGATATTTAATTATAGCCATTATTACAGTTTGGGGAGCACTCCTTGCTTCTAGGCCAAGTATGACTCAAACCTTTTGGTACAGGGAGGATCCTTACATATTCAGAAAACTCCTTTTCCTTCTGGCCATCATATATTATGAATTAGCAGATGATGCTGATTGAAGTCAAATCCCATGATGGCTGTTGAGAAATCTACTGGTAGACGAATTGCCATACTGACTCTGTATCAGTCAGCAGTACTGTGTAATAAACCTGAATGCTGAAATCTAAGAGCTTTCATTAATTTTCACATGTCTGTGAATTGGCTGGGAGCCATAGGATCAAGGCTGAACTTGGCTGGGTAACTGTTTGAAGCTGTAGGTGTGATTGAGCTTGGCTTTTCATTGTGTGTTGGGCTCAGGTTAGCTCCATTTGTCTTTTTTTTTTTAATTTTATTTTATTTTTAAACAACATAATTGTATTAGTTTTGCCAAATATCAAAATGAATCCGCCACAGGTATACATGTGTTCCCCATCCTGAACCCTCCTCCCTCCTCCCTCCCCATTCCATCCCTCATTTGTCTTTTTTAAAGGCCCAAATATTAATTATCAATGCAATTATTCTTTACGAGCCCAGCCTGTAAGCTAAACTTACTAAAGTCAAATTGCAAAGGATGTGAGTAGAACTAATAGAATGGAAGAAAGGAAATTGCACAAGTAGGAGTAGAGTGGACAGAACACAGAAATTTCACAGAATTTTTTCTTA
>NW_026577968.1:0-33262 GCF_029407905.1 Bubalus kerabau
GGAAGGCCGGGAACCCCTTCCAGACCACGCAGGGGAATCGCCTCTCCTGTCGCGATCAGGAGGGGAGAAGGGGCTCAGAGGAAGCGGTGCCGGGACCCTCGGTGTTCCCCTCGGGGGACCCCGGCGTGTCGGGGGACTTTTGGGGGTCGCAGGAAGGCTGTCAGGGACCGTTTCGCCCTTCAGGGCGGAACAGGGCACTTCCCTTGAGACGCCGTCGCGGGCAAGGGCCTCATCTTGCCAAGAGGTGGGAACCACGTGGTTTTTCTCGAGTTGCGGCGGCATTCTCGAGTTACGACGGGGATCTCAGCCTTCCCCTGGCGTTGGCCCTGGGAAGCCCAATCTTCCCTCGGGTTGCGAGGGAAAGCTGGGGGTTGCGCTCGAGTCACTGCGGGGCCGAAGAGACCTCACCTAGGCGTGTGTCCGGGACCTCATATTCCTCTCCAGGGAAGGCAGGGACCTCGGGGTTGCATTCCAGGCTCCCCCGGGGAGTCAGGCCTCGTCTCGAGGGGAAGCCAAGGACTCCGCTCTCCTCTCGAGTCGCGACGCGGGTCTCGTGGAGCCCCCTGAGCGGCCTCAAGGGAGTCCAGCCTCCTCTTCCGTTTGGAGAGAGGACCCGGGATTGCTCTCCAGGCCATGCAGGAAAAGAAGGCCCTCAGCTGGCGAGGACGGGGCGTCTCAGGGGTTTCCTCGAGCTGCGGCGCCCGTGGGGGTTTTCTCCCGAGGCATGACGAGGATCTCAGGGAGGTCTCGTGCGGCGCCAGGGAAGTCAGGTCTCCATGCGCGCGGCGAGGGGGAGCGCGTCCTGGCTCTCGAGTCACGGGAGGGGACTAGGGCCTCGAGACGCGTTGAAGAAGGACTCTCGAGGTCTTTCTCGGGGGGCGGCGGGAAACCCTCGTGTCCCTCGCCTTCTGCCGGGGACCTTAGGGAACTTCCCAGGGTGCCTCTGAGAGGCGAGGGATCCTGTGGAGGTGGCGGGGCCCCTCGGGACTCCGCTGGGTCTGGCGCAACGGAAGAGGGCCTCACCTCGAGGGGAGGCAGGAACCTCAGGCTTCCTCTCCGTTTCGGACTGTGACCGCAGGGTCCCTGCATGGTTGGGACAGGAGAGTCAGGCCTCGTCTTGTCTGAGGAAGGGAACCCCGCTGGCCTCTCGAGTTGCTCAGGGGGTCTCAGGCCCCCCGTCGAGCTGTGTGTGGAACCCGCGGGTCTTTGCGGACGATGCACGGGGGTGGCAGTGCCCCTTCGTGTTGTGCCTTCACCCACAGGGTTGCCTTCGAAGAGGGGTCCGGGCCTCGGGTCCTTCTCAAGAGCGGACCGGGGAATCGGGGGCGTTCGGCATGTGGCCCCACCCACGTGGCTCCTCTCGAATTTCCTCGTGAGACCGGCCTCACCCTGAGGGGCGCCGGGAAGGCCGGGAACCCCTTCCAGACCACGCAGGGGAATCGCCTCTCCTGTCGCGATCAGGAGGGGAGAAGGGGCTCAGAGGAAGCGGTGCCGGGACCCTCGGTGTTCCCCTCGGGGGACCCCGGCGTGTCGGGGGACTTTTGGGGGTCGCAGGAAGGCTGTCAGGGACCGTTTCGCCCTTCAGGGCGGAACAGGGCACTTCCCTTGAGACGCCGTCGCGGGCAAGGGCCTCATCTTGCCAAGAGGTGGGAACCACGTGGTTTTTCTCGAGTTGCGGCGGCATTCTCGAGTTACGACGGGGATCTCAGCCTTCCCCTGGCGTTGGCCCTGGGAAGCCCAATCTTCCCCTCGGGTTGCGAGGGAAAGCTGGGGGTTGCGCTCGAGTCACTGCGGGGCCGAAGAGACCTCACCTAGGCGTGTGTCCGGGACCTCATATTCCTCTCCAGGGAAGGCAGGGACCTCGGGGTTGCATTCCAGGCTCCCCCGGGGAGTCAGGCCTCGTCTCGAGGGGAAGCCAAGGACTCCGCTCTCCTCTCGAGTCGCGACGCGGGTCTCTTGGAGCCCCCTGAGCGGCCTCAAGGGAGTCCAGCCTCCTCTTCCGTTTGGAGAGAGGACCCGGGATTGCTCTCCAGGCCATGCAGGAAAAGAAGGCCCTCAGCTGGCGAGGACGGGGGCGTCTCAGGGGTTTCCTCGAGCTGCGGCGCCCGTGGGGGTTTTCTCCCGAGGCACGACGAGGATCTCAGGGAGCCTCTCGTGCGGCGCCAGGGAAGTCAGGTCTCCATGCGCGTGGCGAGGGGGAGCGCGTCCTGGCTCTCGAGTCACGGGAGGGGACTAGGGCCTCGAGACGCGTTGAAGAAGGACTCTCGAGGTCTTTCTCGGGGGGCGGCGGGAAACCCTCGTGTCCCTCGCCTTCTGCCGGGGACCTTAGGGAACTTCCCAGGGTGCCTCTGAGAGGCGAGGGATCCTGTGGAGGTGGCGGGGCCCCTCGGGACTCCGCTGGGTCTGGCGCAACGGAAGAGGGCCTCACCTCGAGGGGAGGCAGGAACCTCAGGCTTCCTCTCCGTTTCGGACTGCGACCGCAGGGTCCCTGCAGAGTTGGGACAGGAGAGTCAGGCCTCGTCTTGTCTGAGGAAGGGAACCCCGCTGGCCTCTCGAGTTGCTCAGGGGGTCTCAGGCCCCCCGTCGAGCTGTGTGTGGAACCCGCGGGTCTTTGCGGACGATGCACGGGGGTGGCAGTGCCCCTTCGTGTTGTGCCTTCACCCACAGGGTTGCCTTCGAAGAGGGGTCCGGGCCTCGGGTCCTTCTCAAGAGCGGACCGGGGAATCGGGGGCGTTCGGCATGTGGCCCCACCCACGTGGCTCCTCTCGAATTTCCTCGTGAGACCGGCCTCACCCTGAGGGGCGCCGGGAAGGCCGGGAACCCCTTCCAGACCACGCAGGGGAATCGCCTCTCCTGTCGCGATCAGGAGGGGAGAAGGGGCTCAGAGGAAGCGGTGCCGGGACCCTCGGTGTTCCCCTCGGGGGACCCCGGCGTGTCGGGGGACTTTTGGGGGTCGCAGGAAGGCTGTCAGGGACCGTTTCGCCCTTCAGGGCGGAACAGGGCACTTCCCTTGAGACGCCGTCGCGGGCAAGGGCCTCATCTTGCCAAGAGGTGGGAACCACGTGGTTTTTCTCGAGTTGCGGCGGCATTCTCGAGTTACGACGGGGATCTCAGCCTTCCCCTGGCGTTGGCCCTGGGAAGCCCAATCTTCCCCTCGGGTTGCGAGGGAAAGCTGGGGGTTGCGCTCGAGTCACTGCGGGGCCGAAGAGACCTCACCTAGGCGTGTGTCCGGGACCTCATATTCCTCTCCAGGGAAGGCAGGGACCTCGGGGTTGCATTCCAGGCTCCCCCGGGGAGTCAGGCCTCGTCTCGAGGGGAAGCCAAGGACTCCGCTCTCCTCTCGAGTCGCGACGCGGGTCTCTTGGAGCCCCCTGAGCGGCCTCAAGGGAGTCCAGCCTCCTCTTCCGTTTGGAGAGAGGACCCGGGATTGCTCTCCAGGCCATGCAGGAAAAGAAGGCCCTCAGCTGGCGAGGACGGGGGCGTCTCAGGGGTTTCCTCGAGCTGCGGCGCCCGTGGGGGTTTTCTCCCGAGGCACGACGAGGATCTCAAGGAGCCTCTCGTGCGGCGCCAGGGAAGTCAGGTCTCCATGCGCGTGGCGAGGGGGAGCGCGTCCTGGCTCTCGAGTCACGGGAGGGGACTAGGGCCTCGAGACGCGTTGAAGAAGGACTCTCGAGGTCTTTCTCGGGGGCGGCGGGAAACCCTCGTGTCCCTCGCCTTCTGCCGGGGACCTTAGGGAACTTCCCAGGGTGCCTCTGAGAGGCGAGGGATCCTGTGGAGGTGGCGGGGCCCCTCGGGACTCCGCTGGGTCTGGCGCAACGGAAGAGGGGCCTCACCTCGAGGGGAGGCAGGAACCTCAGGCTTCCTCTCCGTTTCGGACTGCGACCGCAGGGTCCCTGCAGAGTTGGGACAGGAGAGTCAGGCCTCGTCTTGTCTGAGGAAGGGAACCCCGCTGGCCTCTCGAGTTGCTCAGGGGGTCTCAGGCCCCCCGTCGAGCTGTGTGTGAAACCCGCGGGTCTTTGCGGACGATGCACGGGGGTGGCAGTGCCCCTTCGTGTTGTGCCTTCACCCACAGGGTTGCCTTCGAAGAGGGGTCCGGGCCTCGGGTCCTTCTCAAGAGCGGACCGGGGAATCGGGGGCGTTCGGCATGTGGCCCCACCCACGTGGCTCCTCTCGAATTTCCTCGTGAGACCGGCCTCACCCTGAGGGGCGCCGGGAAGGCCGGGAACCCCTTCCAGACCACGCAGGGGAATCGCCTCTCCTGTCGCGATCAGGAGGGGAGAAGGGGCTCAGAGGAAGCGGTGCCGGCACCCTCGGTGTTCCCCTCGGGGGACCCCGGCGTGTCGGGGGACTTTTGGGGGTCGCAGGAAGGCTGTCAGGGACCGTTTCGCCCTTCAGGGCGGAACAGGACACTTCCCTTGAGACGCCGTCGCGGGCAAGGGCCTCATCTTGCCAAGAGGTGGGAACCACGTGGTTTTTCTCGAGTTGCGGCGGCATTCTCGAGTTACGACGGGGATCTCAGCCTTCCCCTGGCGTTGGCCCTGGGAAGCCCAATCTTCCCCTCGGGTTGCGAGGGAAAGCTGGGGGTTGCGCTCGAGTCACTGCGGGGCCGAAGAGACCTCACCTAGGCGTGTGTCCGGGACCTCATATTCCTCTCCAGGGAAGGCAGGGACCTCGGGGTTGCATTCCAGGCTCCCCGGGGAGTCAGGCCTCGTCTCGAGGGGAAGCCAAGGACTCCGCTCTCCTCTCGAGTCGCGACGCGGGTCTCTTGGAGCCCCCTGAGCGGCCTCAAGGGAGTCCAGCCTCCTCTTCCGTTTGGAGAGAGGACCCGGGATTGCTCTCCAGGCCATGCAGGAAAAGAAGGACCTCAGCTGGCGAGGACGGGGGCGTCTCAGGGGTTTCCTCGAGCTGCGGCGCCCGTGGGGGTTTTCTCCCGAGGCACGACGAGGATCTCAGGGAGCCTCTCGTGCGGCGCCAGGGAAGTCAGGTCTCCATGCGCGTGGCGAGGGGGAGCGCGTCCTGGCTCTCGAGTCACGGGAGGGGACTAGGGCCTCGAGACGCGTTGAAGAAGGACTCTCGAGGTCTTTCTCGGGGGGCGGCGGGAAACCCTCGTGTCCCTCGCCTTCTGCCGGGGACCTTAGGGAACTTCCCAGGGTGCCTCTGAGAGGCGAGGGATCCTGTGGAGGTGGCGGGGCCCCTCGGGACTCCGCTGGGTCTGGCGCAACGGAAGAGGGCCTCACCTCGAGGGGAGGCAGGAACCTCAGGCTTCCTCTCCGTTTCGGACTGCGACCGCAGGGTCCCTGCAGAGTTGGGACAGGAGAGTCAGGCCTCGTCTTGTCTGAGGAAGGGAACCCCGCTGGCCTCTCGAGTTGCTCAGGGGGTCTCAGGCCCCCCGTCGAGCTGTGTGTGGAACCCGCGGGTCTTTGCGGACGATGCACGGGGGTGGCAGTGCCCCTTCGTGTTGTGCCTTCACCCACAGGGTTGCCTTCGAAGAGGGGTCCGGGCCTCGGGTCCTTCTCAAGAGCGGACCGGGGAATCGGGGGCGTTCGGCATGTGGCCCCACCCACGTGGCTCCTCTCGAATTTCCTCGTGAGACCGGCCTCACCCTGAGGGGCGCCGGGAAGGCCGGGAACCCCTTCCAGACCACGCAGGGGAATCGCCTCTCCTGTCGCGATCAGGAGGGGAGAAGGGGCTCAGAGGAAGCGGTGCCGGGACCCTCGGTGTTCCCCTCGGGGGACCCCGGCGTGTCGGGGGACTTTTGGGGGTCGCAGGAAGGCTGTCAGGGACCGTTTCGCCCTTCAGGGCGGAACAGGGCACTTCCCTTGAGACGCCGTCGCGGGCAAGGGCCTCATCTTGCCAAGAGGTGGGAACCACGTGGTTTTTCTCGAGTTGCGGCGGCATTCTCGAGTTACGACGGGGATCTCAGCCTTCCCCTGGCGTTGGCCCTGGGAAGCCCAATCTTCCCCTCGGGTTGCGAGGGAAAGCTGGGGGTTGCGCTCGAGTCACTGCAGGGCCGAAGAGACCTCACCTAGGCGTGTGTCTGGGACCTCATATTCCTCTCCAGGGAAGGCAGGGACCTCGGGGTTGCATTCCAGCCTCCCCCGGGGAGTCAGGCCTCGTCTCGAGGGGAAGCCAAGGACTCCGCTCTCCTCTCGAGTCGCGACGCGGGTCTCTTGGAGCCCCCTGAGCGGCCTCAAGGGAGTCCAGCCTCCTCTTCCGTTTGGAGAGAGGACCCGGGATTGCTCTCCAGGCCATGCAGGAAAAGAAGGCCCTCAGCTGGCGAGGACGGGGGCGTCTCAGGGGTTTCCTCGAGCTGCGGCGCCCGTGGGGGTTTTCTCCCGAGGCACGACGAGGATCTCAAGGAGCCTCTCGTGCGGCGCCAGGGAAGTCAGGTCTCCATGCGCGTGGCGAGGGGGAGCGCGTCCTGGCTCTCGAGTCACGGGAGGGGACTAGGGCCTCGAGACGCGTTGAAGAAGGACTCTCGAGGTCTTTCTCGGGGGGCGGCGGGAAACCCTCGTGTCCCTCGCCTTCTGCCGGGGACCTTAGGGAACTTCCCAGGGTGCCTCTGAGAGGCGAGGGATCCTGTGGAGGTGGCGGGGCCCCTCGGGACTCCGCTGGGTCTGGCGCAACGGAAGAGGGCCTCACCTCGAGGGGAGGCAGGAACCTCAGGCTTCCTCTCCGTTTCGGACTGCGACCGCAGGGTCCCTGCAGAGTTGGGACAGGAGAGTCAGGCCTCGTCTTGTCTGAGGAAGGGAACCCCGCTGGCCTCTCGAGTTGCTCAGGGGGTCTCAGGCCCCCCGTCGAGCTGTGTGTGGAACCCGCGGGTCTTTGCGGACGATGCACGGGGGTGGCAGTGCCCCTTCGTGTTGTGCCTTCACCCACAGGGTTGCCTTCGAAGAGGGGTCCGGGCCTCGGGTCCTTCTCAAGAGCGGACCGGGGAATCGGGGGCGTTCGGCATGTGGCCCCACCCACGTGGCTCCTCTCGAATTTCCTCGTGAGACCGGCCTCAACCTGAGGGGCGCCGGGAAGGCCGGGAACCCCTTCCAGACCACGCAGGGGAATCGCCTCTCCTGTCGCGATCAGGAGGGGAGAAGGGGCTCAGAGGAAGCGGTGCCGGGACCCTCGGTGTTCCCCTCGGGGGACCCTGGCGTGTCGGGGGACTTTTGGGGGTCGCAGGAAGGCTGTCAGGGACCGTTTCGCCCTTCAGGGCGGAACAGGGCACTTCCCTTGAGACGCCGTCGCGGGCAAGGGCCTCATCTTGCCAAGAGGTGGGAACCACGTGGTTTTTCTCGAGTTGCGGCGGCATTCTCGAGTTACGACGGGGATCTCAGCCTTCCCCTGGCGTTGGCCCTGGGAAGCCCAATATTCCCCTCGGTTGCGAGGGAAAGCTGGGGGTTGCGCTCGAGTCACTGCGGGGCCGAAGAGACCTCACCTAGGCGTGTGTCCGGGACCTCATATTCCTCTCCAGGGAAGGCAGGGACCTCGGGGTTGCATTCCAGCCTACCCCGGGGAATCAGGCCTCGTCTCGAGGGGAAGCCAAGGACTCCGCTCTCCTCTCGAGTCGCGACGCGGGTCTCTTGGAGCCCCCTGAGCGGCCTCAAGGGAGTCCAGCCTCCTCTTCCGTTTGGAGAGAGGACCCGGGATTGCTCTCCAGGCCATGCAGGAAAAGAAGGCCCTCAGCTGGCGAGGACGGGGGCGTCTCAGGGGTTTCCTCGAGCTGCGGCGCCCGTGGGGGTTTTCTCCCGAGGCACGACGAGGATCTCAGGGAGCCTCTCGTGCGGCGCCAGGGAAGTCAGGTCTCCATGCGCGTGGCGAGGGGGAGCGCGTCCTGGCTCTCGAGTCACGGGAGGGGACTAGGGCCTCGAGACGCGTTGAAGAAGGACTCTCGAGATCTTTCTCGGGGGGCGGCGGGAAACCCTCGTGTCCCTCGCCTTCTGCCGGGGACCTTAGGGAACTTCCCAGGGTGCCTCTGAGAGGCGAGGGATCCTGTGGAGGTGGCGGGGCCCCTCGGGACTCCGCTGGGTCTGGCGCAACGGAAGAGGGCCTCACCTCGAGGGGAGGCAGGAACCTCAGGCTTCCTCTCCATTTCGGACTGCGACCGCAGGGTCCCTGCAGAGTTGGGACAGGAGAGTCAGGCCTCGTCTTGTCTGAGGAAGGGAACCCCGCTGGCCTCTCGAGTTGCTCAGGGGGTCTCAGGCCCCCCGTCGAGCTGTGTGTGGAACCCGCGGGTCTTTGCGGACGATGCACGGGGGTGGCAGTGCCCCTTCGTGTTGTGCCTTCACCCACAGGGTTGCCTTCGAAGAGGGGTCCGGGCCTCGGGTCCTTCTCAAGAGCGGACCGGGGAATCGGGGGCGTTCGGCATGTGGCCCCACCCACGTGGCTCCTCTCGAATTTCCTCGTGAGACCGGCCTCACCCTGAGGGGCGCCGGGAAGGCCGGGAACCCCTTCCAGACCACGCAGGGGAATCGCCTCTCCTGTCGCGATCAGGAGGGGAGAAGGGGCTCAGAGGAAGCGGTGCCGGGACCCTCGGTGTTCCCCTCGGGGGACCCCGGCGTGTCGGGGGACTTTTGGGGGTCGCAGGAAGGCTGTCAGGGACCGTTTCGCCCTTCAGGGCGGAACAGGGCACTTCCCTTGAGACGCCGTCGCGGGCAAGGGCCTCATCTTGCCAAGAGGTGGGAACCACGTGGTTTTTCTCGAGTTGCGGCGGCATTCTCGAGTTACGACGGGGATCTCAGCCTTCCCCTGGCGTTGGCCCTGGGAAGCCCAATCTTCCCCTCGGGTTGCGAGGGAAAGCTGGGGGTTGCGCTCGAGTCACTGCAGGGCCGAAGAGACCTCACCTAGGCGTGTGTCCGGGACCTCATATTCCTCTCCAGGGAAGGCAGGGACCTCGGGGTTGCATTCCAGGCTCCCCCGGGGAGTCAGGCCTCGTCTCGAGGGGAAGCCAAGGACTCCGCTCTCCTCTCGAGTCGCGACGCGGGTCTCTTGGAGCCCCCTGAGCGGCCTCAAGGGAGTCCAGCCTCCTCTTCCGTTTGGAGAGAGGACCCGGGATTGCTCTCCAGGCCATGCAGGAAAAGAAGGCCCTCAGCTGGCGAGGACGGGGGCGTCTCAGGGGTTTCCTCGAGCTGCGGCGCCCGTGGGGGTTTTCTCCCGAGGCACGATGAGGATCTCAGGGAGCCTCTCGTGCGGCGCCAGGGAAGTCAGGTCTCCATGCGCGTGGCGAGGGGGAGCGCGTCCTGGCTCTCGAGTCACGGGAGGGGACTAGGGCCTCGAGACGCGTTGAAGAAGGACTCTCGAGGTCTTTCTCGGGGGGCGGCGGGAAACCCTCGTGTCCCTCGCCTTCTGCCGGGGACCTTAGGGAACTTCCCAGGGTGCCTCTGAGAGGCGAGGGATCCTGTGGAGGTGGCGGGGCCCCTCGGGACTCCGCTGGGTCTGGCGCAACGGAAGAGGGCCTCACCTCGAGGGGAGGCAGGAACCTCAGGCTTCCTCTCCATTTCGGACTGCGACCGCAGGGTCCCTGCAGATTTGGGACAGGAGAGTCAGGCCTCGTCTTGTCTGAGGAAGGGAACCCCGCTGGCCTCTCGAGTTGCTCAGGGGGTCTCAGGCCCCCCGTCGAGCTGTGTGTGGAACCCGCGGGTCTTTGCGGACGATGCACGGGGGTGGCAGTGCCCCTTCGTGTTGTGCCTTCACCCACAGGGTTGCCTTCGAAGAGGGGTCCGGGCCTCGGGTCCTTCTCAAGAGCGGACCGGGGAATCGGGGGCGTTCGGCATGTGGCCCCACCCACGTGGCTCCTCTCGAATTTCCTCGTGAGACCGGCCTCACCCTGAGGGGCGCCGGGAAGGCCGGGAACCCCTTCCAGACCACGCAGGGGAATCGCCTCTCCTGTCGCGATCAGGAGGGGAGAAGGGGCTCAGAGGAAGCGGTGCCGGGACCCTCGGTGTTCCCCTCGGGGGACCCCGGCGTGTCGGGGGACTTTTGGGGGTCGCAGGAAGGCTGTCAGGGACCGTTTCGCCCTTCAGGGCGGAACAGGGCACTTCCCTTGAGACGGCGTCGCGGGCAAGGGCCTCATCTTGCCAAGAGGTGGGAACCACGTGGTTTTTCTCGAGTTGCGGCGGCATTCTCGAGTTACGACGGGGATCTCAGCCTTCCCCTGGCGTTGGCCCTGGGAAGCCCAATCTTCCCCTCGGGTTGCGAGGGAAAGCTGGGGGTTGCGCTCGAGTCACTGCGGGGCCGAAGAGACCTCACCTAGGCGTGTGTCCGGGACCTCATATTCCTCTCCAGGGAAGGCAGGGACCTCGGGGTTGCATTCCAGGCTCCCCCGGGGAGTCAGGCCTCGTCTCGAGGGGAAGCCAAGGACTCCGCTCTCCTCTCGAGTCGCGACGCGGGTCTCTTGGAGCCCCCTGAGCGGCCTCAAGGGAGTCCAGCCTCCTCTTTCGTTTGGAGAGAGGACCCAGGATTGCTCTCCAGGCCATGCAGGAAAAGAAGGACCTCAGCTGGCGAGGACGGGGGCGTCTCAGGGGTTTCCTCGAGCTGCGGCGCCCGTGGGGGTTTTCTCCCGAGGCACGACGAGGATCTCAGGGAGCCTCTCGTGCGGCGCCAGGGAAGTCAGGTCTCCATGCGCGTGGCGAGGGGGAGCGCGTCCTGGCTCTCGAGTCACGGGAGGGGACTAGGGCCTCGAGACGCGTTGAAGAAGGACTCTCGAGGTCTTTCTCGGGGGGCGGCGGGAAACCCTCGTGTCCCTCGCCTTCTGCCGGGGACCTTAGGGAACTTCCCAGGGTGCCTCTGAGAGGCGAGGGATCCTGTGGAGGTGGCGGGGCCCCTGGGGACTCCGCTGGGTCTGGCGCAACGGAAGAGGGCCTCACCTCGAGGGGAGGCAGGAACCTCAGGCTTCCTCTCCGTTTCGGACTGCGACCGCAGGGTCCCTGCAGGGTTGGGACAGGAGAGTCAGGCCTCGTCTTGTCTGAGGAAGGGAACCCCGCTGGCCTCTCGAGTTGCTCAGGGGGTCTCAGGCCCCCCGTCGAGCTGTGTGTGGAACCCGCGGGTCTTTGCGGACGATGCACGGGGGTGGCAGTGCCCCTTCGTGTTGTGCCTTCACCCACAGGGTTGCCTTCGAAGAGGGGTCCGGGCCTCGGGTCCTTCTCAAGAGCGGACCGGGGAATCGGGGGCGTTCGGCATGTGGCCCCACCCACGTGGCTCCTCTCGAATTTCCTCGTGAGACCGGCCTCACCCTGAGGGGCGCCGGGAAGGCCGGGAACCCCTTCCAGACCACGCAGGGGAATCGCCTCTCCTGTCGCGATCAGGAGGGGAGAAGGGGCTCAGAGGAAGCGGTGCCGGGACCCTCGGTGTTCCCCTCGGGGGACCCCGGCGTGTCGGGGGACTTTTGGGGGTCGCAGGAAGGCTGTCAGGGACCGTTTCGCCCTTCAGGGCGGAACAGGGCACTTCCCTTGAGACGCCGTCGCGGGCAAGGGCCTCATCTTGCCAAGAGGTGGGAACCACGTGGTTTTTCTCGAGTTGCGGCGGCATTCTCGAGTTACGACGGGGATCTCAGCCTTCCCCTGGCGTTGGCCCTGGGAAGCCCAATCTTCCCCTCGGGTTGCGAGGGAAAGCTGGGGGTTGCGCTCGAGTCACTGCGGGGCCGAAGAGACCTCACCTAGGCGTGTGTCCGGGACCTCATATTCCTCTCCAGGGAAGGCAGGGACCTCGGGGTTGCATTCCAGCCTCCCCCGGGGAGTCAGGCCTCGTCTCGAGGGGAAGCCAAGGACTCCGCTCTCCTCTCGAGTCGCGACGCGGGTCTCTTGGAGCCCCCTGAGCGGCCTCAAGGGAGTCCAGCCTCCTCTTCCGTTTGGAGAGAGGACCCGGGATTGCTCTCCAGGCCATGCAGGAAAAGAAGGCCCTCAGCTGGCGAGGACGGGGGCGTCTCAGGGGTTTCCTCGAGCTGCGGCGCCCGTGGGGGTTTTCTCCCGAGGCACGACGAGGATCTCAGGGAGCCTCTCGTGCGGCGCCAGGGAAGTCAGGTCTCCATGCGCGTGGCGAGGGGGAGCGCGTCCTGGCTCTCGAGTCACGGGAGGGGACTAGGGCCTCGAGACGCGTTGAAGAAGGACTCTCGAGGTCTTTCTCGGGGGGCGGCGGGAAACCCTCGTGTCCCTCGCCTTCTGCCGGGGACCTTAGGGAACTTCCCAGGGTGCCTCTGAGAGGCGAGGGATCCTGTGGAGGTGGCGGGGCCCCTCGGGACTCCGCTGGGTCTGGCGCAACGGAAGAGGGCCTCACCTCGAGGGGAGGCAGGAACCTCAGGCTTCGTCTCCGTTTCGGACTGCGACCGCAGGGTCCCTGCAGGGTTGGGACAGGAGAGTCAGGCCTCGTCTTGTCTGAGCAAGGGAACCCCGCTGGCCTCTCGAGTTGCTCAGGGGGTCTCAGGCCCCCCGTCGAGCTGTGTGTGGAACCCGCGGGTCTTTGCGGACGATGCACGGGGGTGGCAGTGCCCCTTCGTGTTGTGCCTTCACCCACAGGGTTGCCTTCGAAGAGGGGTCCGGGCCTCGGGTCCTTCTCAAGAGCGGACCGGGGAATCGGGGGCGTTCGGCATGTGGCCCCACCCACGTGGCTCCTCTCGAATTTCCTCGTGAGACCGGCCTCACCCTGAGGGGCGCCGGGAAGGCCGGGAACCCCTTCCAGACCACGCAGGGGAATCGCCTCTCCTGTCGCGATCAGGAGGGGAGAAGGGGCTCAGAGGAAGCGGTGCCGGGACCCTCGGTGTTCCCCTCGGGGGACCCCGGCGTGTCGGGGGACTTTTGGGGGTCGCAGGAAGGCTGTCAGGGACCGTTTCGCCCTTCAGGGCGGAACAGGGCACTTCCCTTGAGACGCCGTCGCGGGCAAGGGCCTCATCTTGCCAAGAGGTGGGAACCACGTGGTTTTTCTCGAGTTGCGGCGGCATTCTCGAGTTACGACGGGGATCTCAGCCTTCCCCTGGCGTTGGCCCTGGGAAGCCCAATCTTCCCCTTGGGTTGCGAGGGAAAGCTGGGGGTTGCGCTCGAGTCACTGCGGGGCCGAAGAGACCTCACCTAGGCGTGTGTCCGGGACCTCATATTCCTCTCCAGGGAAGGCAGGGACCTCGGGGTTGCATTCCAGGCTCCCCCGGGGAGTCAGGCCTCGTCTCGAGGGGAAGCCAAGGACTCCGCTCTCCTCTCGAGTCGCGACGCGGGTCTCTTGGAGCCCCCTGAGCGGCCTCAAGGGAGTCCAGCCTCCTCTTCCGTTTGGAGAGAGGACCCGGGATTGCTCTCCAGGCCATGCAGGAAAAGAAGGCCCTCAGCTGGCGAGGACGGGGGCGTCTCAGGGGTTTCCTCGAGCTGCGGCGCCCGTGGGGGTTTTCTCCCGAGGCATGACGAGGATCTCAGGGAGGTCTCGTGCGGCGCCAGGGAAGTCAGGTCTCCATGCGCGCGGCGAGGGGGAGCGCGTCCTGGCTCTCGAGTCACGGGAGGGGACTAGGGCCTCGAGACGCGTTGAAGAAGGACTCTCGAGGTCTTTCTCGGGGGGCGGCGGGAAACCCTCGTGTCCCTCGCCTTCTGCCGGGGACCTTAGGGAACTTCCCAGGGTGCCTCTGAGAGGCGAGGGATCCTGTGGAGGTGGCGGGGCCCCTCGGGACTCCGCTGGGTCTGGCGCAACGGAAGAGGGCCTCACCTCGAGGGGAGGCAGGAACCTCAGGCTTCCTCTCCGTTTCGGACTGTGACCGCAGGGTCCCTGCATGGTTGGGACAGGAGAGTCAGGCCTCGTCTTGTCTGAGGAAGGGAACCCCGCTGGCCTCTCGAGTTGCTCAGGGGGTCTCAGGCCCCCCGTCGAGCTGTGTGTGGAACCCGCGGGTCTTTGCGGACGATGCACGGGGGTGGCAGTGCCCCTTCGTGTTGTGCCTTCACCCACAGGGTTGCCTTCGAAGAGGGGTCCGGGCCTCGGGTCCTTCTCAAGAGCGGACCGGGGAATCGGGGGCGTTCGGCATGTGGCCCCACCCACGTGGCTCCTCTCGAATTTCCTCGTGAGACCGGCCTCACCCTGAGGGGCGCCGGGAAGGCCGGGAACCCCTTCCAGACCACGCAGGGGAATCGCCTCTCCTGTCGCGATCAGGAGGGGAGAAGGGGCTCAGAGGAAGCGGTGCCGGGACCCTCGGTGTTCCCCTCGGGGGACCCCGGCGTGTCGGGGGACTTTTGGGGGTCGCAGGAAGGCTGTCAGGGACCGTTTCGCCCTTCAGGCGGAACAGGGCACTTCCCTTGAGACGCCGTCGCGGGCAAGGGCCTCATCTTGCCAAGAGGTGGGAACCACGTGGTTTTTCTCGAGTTGCGGCGGCATTCTCGAGTTACGACGGGGATCTCAGCCTTCCCCTGGCGTTGGCCCTGGGAAGCCCAATCTTCCCCTCGGGTTGCGAGGGAAAGCTGGGGGTTGCGCTCGAGTCACTGCGGGGCCGAAGAGACCTCACCTAGCCGTGTGTCCGGGACCTCATATTCCTCTCCAGGGAAGGCAGGGACCTCGGGGTTGCATTCCAGGCTCCCCCGGGGAGTCAGGCCTCGTCTCGAGGGAAGCCAAGGACTCCGCTCTCCTCTCGAGTCGCGACGCGGGTCTCTTGGAGCCCCCTGAGCGGCCTCAAGGGAGTCCAGCCTCCTCTTCCGTTTGGAGAGAGGACCCGGGATTGCTCTCCAGGCCATGCAGGAAAAGAAGGCCCTCAGCTGGCGAGGACGGGGGCGTCTCAGGGGTTTCCTCGAGCTGCGGCGCCCGTGGGGGTTTTCTCCCGAGGCACGACGAGGATCTCAGGGAGCCTCTCGTGCGGCGCCAGGGAAGTCAGGTCTCCATGCGCGTGGCGAGGGGGAGCGCGTCCTGGCTCTCGAGTCACGGGAGGGGACTAGGGCCTCGAGACGCGTTGAAGAAGGACTCTCGAGGTCTTTGTCGGGGGGCGGCGGGAAACCCTCGTGTCCCTCGCCTTCTGCCGGGGACCTTAGGGAACTTCCCAGGGTGCCTCTGAGAGGCGAGGGATCCTGTGGAGGTGGCGGGGCCCCTCGGGACTCCGCTGGGTCTGGCGCAACGGAAGAGGGCCTCACCTCGAGGGGAGGCAGGAACCTCAGGCTTCCTCTCCGTTTCGGACTGCGACCGCAGGGTCCCTGCAGAGTTGGGACAGGAGAGTCAGGCCTCGTCTTGTCTGAGGAAGGGAACCCCGCTGGCCTCTCGAGTTGCTCAGGGGGTCTCAGGCCCCCCGTCGAGCTGTGTGTGGAACCCGCGGGTCTTTGCGGACGATGCACGGGGGTGGCAGTGCCCCTTCGTGTTGTGCCTTCACCCACAGGGTTGCCTTCGAAGAGGGGTCCGGGCCTCGGGTCCTTCTCAAGAGCGGACCGGGGAATCGGGGGCGTTCGGCATGTGGCCCCACCCACGTGGCTCCTCTCGAATTTCCTCGTGAGACCGGCCTCACCCTGAGGGGCGCCGGGAAGGCCGGGAACCCCTTCCAGACCACGCAGGGGAATCGCCTCTCCTGTCGCGATCAGGAGGGGAGAAGGGGCTCAGAGTAAGCGGTGCCGGGACCCTCGGTGTTCCCCTCGGGGGACCCCGGCGTGTCGGGGGACTTTTGGGGGTCGCAGGAAGGCTGTCAGGGACCGTTTCGCCCTTCAGGGCGGAACAGGGCACTTCCCTTGAGACGCCGTCGCGGGCAAGGGCCTCATCTTGCCAAGAGGTGGGAACCACGTGGTTTTTCTCGAGTTGCGGCGGCATTCTCGAGTTACGACGGGGATCTCAGCCTTCCCCTGGCGTTGGCCCTGGGAAGCCCAATCTTCCCCTCGGGTTGCGAGGGAAAGCTGGGGGTTGCGCTCGAGTCACTGCGGGGCCGAAGAGACCTCACCTAGGCGTGTGTCCGGGACCTCATATTCCTCTCCAGGGAAGGCAGGGACCTCGGGGTTGCATTCCAGCCTCCCCCGGGGAGTCAGGCCTCGTCTCGAGGGGAAGCCAAGGACTCCGCTCTCCTCTCGAGTCGCGACGCGGGTCTCTTGGAGCCCCCTGAGCGGCCTCAAGGGAGTCCAGCCTCCTCTTCCGTTTGGAGAGAGGACCCGGGATTGCTCTCCAGGCCATGCAGGAAAAGAAGGCCCTCAGCTGGCGAGGACGGGGGCGTCTCAGGGGTTTCCTCGAGCTGCGGCGCCCGTGGGGGTTTTCTCCCGAGGCACGACGAGGATCTCAAGGAGCCTCTCGTGCGGCGCCAGGGAAGTCAGGTCTCCATGCGCGTGGCGAGGGGGAGCGCGTCCTGGCTTTCGAGTCACGGGAGGGGACTAGGGCCTCGAGACGCGTTGAAGAAGGACTCTCGAGGTCTTTGTCGGGGGGCGGCGGGAAACCCTCGTGTCCCTCGCCTTCTGCCGGGGACCTTAGGGAACTTCCCAGGGTGCCTCTGAGAGGCGAGGGATCCTGTGGAGGTGGCGGGGCCCCTCGGGACTCCGCTGGGTCTGGCGCAACGGAAGAGGGCCTCACCTCGAGGGGAGGCAGGAACCTCAGGCTTCCTCTCCGTTTCGGACTGCGACCGCAGGGTCCCTGCAGAGTTGGGACAGGAGAGTCAGGCCTCGTCTTGTCTGAGGAAGGGAACCCCGCTGGCCTCTCGAGTTGCTCAGGGGGTCTCAGGCCCCCCGTCGAGCTGTGTGTGGAACCCGCGGGTCTTTGCGGACGATGCACGGGGGTGGCAGTGCCCCTTCGTGTTGTGCCTTCACCCACAGGGTTGCCTTCGAAGAGGGGTCCGGGCCTCGGGTCCTTCTCAAGAGCGGACCGGGGAATCGGGGGCGTTCGGCATGTGGCCCCACCCACGTGGCTCCTCTCGAATTTCCTCGTGAGACCGGCCTCACCCTGAGGGGCGCCGGGAAGGCCGGGAACCCCTTCCAGACCACGCAGGGGAATCGCCTCTCCTGTCGCGATCAGGAGGGGAGAAGGGGCTCAGAGGAAGCGGTGCCGGCACCCTCGGTGTTCCCCTCGGGGGACCCCGGCGTGTCGGGGGACTTTTGGGGGTCGCAGGAAGGCTGTCAGGGACCGTTTCGCCCTTCAGGGCGGAACAGGGCACTTCCCTTGAGACGCCGTCGCGGGCAAGGGCCTCATCTTGCCAAGAGGTGGGAACCACGTGGTTTTTCTCGAGTTGCGGCGGCATTCTCGAGTTACGACGGGGATCTCAGCCTTCCCCTGGCGTTGGCCCTGGGAAGCCCAATCTTCCCCTCGGGTTGCGAGGGAAAGCTGGGGGTTGCGCTCGAGTCACTGCGGGGCCGAAGAGACCTCACCTAGGCGTGTGTCCGGGACCTCATATTCCTCTCCAGGGAAGGCAGGGACCTCGGGGTTGCATTCCAGGCTCCCCCGGGGAGTCAGGCCTCGTCTCGAGGGGAAGCCAAGGACTCCGCTCTCCTCTCGAGTCGCGACGCGGGTCTCTTGGAGCCCCCTGAGCGGCCTCAAGGGAGTCCAGCCTCCTCTTCCGTTTGGAGAGAGGACCCGGGATTGCTCTCCAGGCCATGCAGGAAAAGAAGGCCCTCAGCTGGCGAGGACGGGGGCGTCTCAGGGGTTTCCTCGAGCTGCGGCGCCCGTGGGGGTTTTCTCCCGAGGCACGACGAGGATCTCAGGGAGCCTCTCGTGCGGCGCCAGGGAAGTCAGGTCTCCATGCGCGTGGCGAGGGGGAGCGCGTCCTGGCTCTCGAGTCACGGGAGGGGACTAGGGCCTCGAGACGCGTTGAAGAAGGACTCTCGAGGTCTTTGTCGGGGGGCGGCGGGAAACCCTCGTGTCCCTCGCCTTCTGCCGGGGACCTTAGGGAACTTCCCAGGGTGCCTCTGAGAGGCGAGGGATCCTGTGGAGGTGGCGGGGCCCCTCGGGACTCCGCTGGGTCTGGCGCAACGGAAGAGGGCCTCACCTCGAGGGGAGGCAGGAACCTCAGGCTTCCTCTCCGTTTCGGACTGCGACCGCAGGGTCCCTGCAGAGTTGGGACAGGAGAGTCAGGCCTCGTCTTGTCTGAGGAAGGGAACCCCGCTGGCCTCTCGAGTTGCTCAGGGGGTCTCAGGCCCCCCGTCGAGCTGTGTGTGGAACCCGCGGGTCTTTGCGGACGATGCACGGGGGTGGCAGTGCCCCTTCGTGTTGTGCCTTCACCCACAGGGTTGCCTTCGAAGAGGGGTCCGGGCCTCGGGTCCTTCTCAAGAGCGGACCGGGGAATCGGGGGCGTTCGGCATGTGGCCCCACCCACGTGGCTCCTCTCGAATTTCCTCGTGAGACCGGCCTCACCCTGAGGGGCGCCGGGAAGGCCGGGAACCCCTTCCAGACCACGCAGGGGAATCGCCTCTCCTGTCGCGATCAGGAGGGGAGAAGGGGCTCAGAGGAAGCGGTGCCGGGACCCTCGGTGTTCCCCTCGGGGGACCCCGGCGTGTCGGGGGACTTTTGGGGGTCGCAGGAAGGCTGTCAGGGACCGTTTCGCCCTTCAGGGCGGAACAGGGCACTTCCCTTGAGACGCCGTCGCGGGCAAGGGCCTCATCTTGCCAAGAGGTGGGAACCACGTGGTTTTTCTCGAGTTGCGGCGGCATTCTCGAGTTACGACGGGGATCTCAGCCTTCCCCTGGCGTTGGCCCTGGGAAGCCCAATCTTCCCCTCGGGTTGCGAGGGAAAGCTGGGGGTTGCGCTCGACTCACTGCAGGGCCGAAGAGACCTCACCTAGCCGTGTGTCCGGGACCTCATATTCCTCTCCAGGGAAGGCAGGGACCTCGGGGTTGCATTCCAGGCTCCCCCGGGGAGTCAGGCCTCGTCTCGAGGGGAAGCCAAGGACTCCGCTCTCCTCTCGAGTCGCGACGCGGGTCTCTTGGAGCCCCCTGAGCGGCCTCAAGGGAGTCCAGCCTCCTCTTCCGTTTGGAGAGAGGACCCGGGATTGCTCTCCAGGCCATGCAGGAAAAGAAGGCCCTCAGCTGGCGAGGACGGGGGCGTCTCAGGGGTTTCCTCGAGCTGCGGCGCCCGTGGGGGTTTTCTCCCGAGGCACGACGAGGATCTCAGGGAGCCTCTCGTGCGGCGCCAGGGAAGTCAGGTCTCCATGCGCGTGGCGAGGGGGAGCGCGTCCTGGCTCTCGAGTCACGGGAGGGGACTAGGGCCTCGAGACGCGTTGAAGAAGGACTCTCGAGGTCTTTGTCGGGGGGCGGCGGGAAACCCTCGTGTCCCTCGCCTTCTGCCGGGGACCTTAGGGAACTTCCCAGGGTGCCTCTGAGAGGCGAGGGATCCTGTGGAGGTGGCGGGGCCCCTCGGGACTCCGCTGGGTCTGGCGCAACGGAAGAGGGCCTCACCTCGAGGGGAGGCAGGAACCTCAGGCTTCCTCTCCGTTTCGGACTGCGACCGCAGGGTCCCTGCAGAGTTGGGACAGGAGAGTCAGGCCTCGTCTTGTCTGAGGAAGGGAACCCCGCTGGCCTCTCGAGTTGCTCAGGGGGTCTCAGGCCCCCCGTCGAGCTGTGTGTGGAACCCGCGGGTCTTTGCGGACGATGCACGGGGGTGGCAGTGCCCCTTCGTGTTGTGCCTTCACCCACAGGGTTGCCTTCGAAGAGGGGTCCGGGCCTCGGGTCCTTCTCAAGAGCGGACCGGGGAATCGGGGGCGTTCGGCATGTGGCCCCACCCACGTGGCTCCTCTCGAATTTCCTCGTGAGACCGGCCTCACCCTGAGGGGCGCCGGGAAGGCCGGGAACCCCTTCCAGACCACGCAAGGGAATCGCCTCTCCTGTCGCGATCAGGAGGGGAGAAGGGGCTCAGAGGAAGCGGTGCCGGGACCCTCGGTGTTCCCCTCGGGGGACCCCGGCGTGTCGGGGGACTTTTGGGGGTCGCAGGAAGGCTGTCAGGGACCGTTTCGCCCTTCAGGGCGGAACAGGGCACTTCCCTTGAGACGCCGTCGCGGGCAAGGGCCTCATCTTGCCAAGAGGTGGGAACCACGTGGTTTTTCTCGAGTTGCGGCGGCATTCTCGAGTTACGACGGGGATCTCAGCCTTCCCCTGGCGTTGGCCCTGGGAAGCCCAATCTTCCCCTCGGGTTGCGAGGGAAAGCTGGGGGTTGCGCTCGAGTCACTGCGGGGCCGAAGAGACCTCACCTAGCCGTGTGTCCGGGACCTCATATTCCTCTCCAGGGAAGGCAGGGACCTCGGGGTTGCATTCCAGGCTCCCCCGGGGAGTCAGGCCTCGTCTCGAGGGGAAGCCAAGGACTCCGCTCTCCTCTCGAGTCGCGACGCGGGTCTCTTGGAGCCCCCTGAGCGGCCTCAAGGGAGTCCAGCCTCCTCTTCCGTTTGGAGAGAGGACCCGGGATTGCTCTCCAGGCCATGCAGGAAAAGAAGGCCCTCAGCTGGCGAGGACGGGGGCGTCTCAGGGGTTTCCTCGAGCTGCGGCGCCCGTGGGGGTTTTCTCCCGAGGCACGACGAGGATCTCAGGGAGCCTCTCGTGCGGCGCCAGGGAAGTCAGGTCTCCATGCGCGTGGCGAGGGGGAGCGCGTCCTGGCTCTCGAGTCACGGGAGGGGACTAGGGCCTCGAGACGCGTTGAAGAAGGACTCTCGAGGTCTTTGTCGGGGGGCGGCGGGAAACCCTCGTGTCCCTCGCCTTCTGCCGGGGACCTTAGGGAACTTCCCAGGGTGCCTCTGAGAGGCGAGGGATCCTGTGGAGGTGGCGGGGCCCCTCGGGACTCCGCTGGGTCTGGCGCAACGGAAGAGGGCCTCACCTCGAGGGGAGGCAGGAACCTCAGGCTTCCTCTCCGTTTCGGACTGCGACCGCAGGGTCCCTGCAGAGTTGGGACAGGAGAGTCAGGCCTCGTCTTGTCTGAGGAAGGGAACCCCGCTGGCCTCTCGAGTTGCTCAGGGGGTCTCAGGCCCCCCGTCGAGCTGTGTGTGGAACCCGCGGGTCTTTGCGGACGATGCACGGGGGTGGCAGTGCCCCTTCGTGTTGTGCCTTCACCCACAGGGTTGCCTTCGAAGAGGGGTCCGGGCCTCGGGTCCTTCTCAAGAGCGGACCGGGGAATCGGGGGCGTTCGGCATGTGGCCCCACCCACGTGGCTCCTCTCGAATTTCCTCGTGAGACCGGCCTCACCCTGAGGGGCGCCGGGAAGGCCGGGAACCCCTTCCAGACCACGCAGGGGAATCGCCTCTCCTGTCGCGATCAGGAGGGGAGAAGGGGCTCAGAGGAAGCGGTGCCGGGACCCTCGGTGTTCCCCTCGGGGGACCCCGGCGTGTCGGGGGACTTTTGGGGGTCGCAGGAAGGCTGTCAGGGACCGTTTCGCCCTTCAGAGCGGAACAGGGCACTTCCCTTGAGACGCCGTCGCGGGCAAGGGCCTCATCTTGCCAAGAGGTGGGAACCACGTGGTTTTTCTCGAGTTGCGGCGGCATTCTCGAGTTACGACGGGGATCTCAGCCTTCCCCTGGCGTTGGCCCTGGGAAGCCCAATCTTCCCCTCGGGTTGCGAGGGAAAGCTGGGGGTTGCGCTCGAGTCACTGCAGGGCCGAAGAGACCTCACCTAGGCGTGTGTCCGGGACCTCATATTCCTCTCCAGGGAAGGCAGGGACCTCGGGGTTGCATTCCAGGCTCCCCCGGGGAGTCAGGCCTCGTCTCGAGGGGAAGCCAAGGACTCCGCTCTCCTCTCGAGTCGCGACGCGGGTCTCTTGGAGCCCCCTGAGCGGCCTCAAGGGAGTCCAGCCTCCTCTTCCGTTTGGAGAGAGGACCCGGGATTGCTCTCCAGGCCATGCAGGAAAAGAAGGCCCTCAGCTGGCGAGGACGGGGGCGTCTCAGGGGTTTCCTCGAGCTGCGGCGCCCGTGGGGGTTTTCTCCCGAGGCACGACGAGGATCTCAGGGAGCCTCTCGTGCGGCGCCAGGGAAGTCAGGTCTCCATGCGCGTGGCGAGGGGGAGCGCGTCCTGGCTCTCGAGTCACGGGAGGGGACTAGGGCCTCGAGACGCGTTGAAGAAGGACTCTCGAGGTCTTTGTCGGGGGGCGGCGGGAAACCCTCGTGTCCCTCGCCTTCTGCCGGGGACCTTAGGGAACTTCCCAGGGTGCCTCTGAGAGGCGAGGGATCCTGTGGAGGTGGCGGGGCCCCTCGGGACTCCGCTGGGTCTGGCGCAACGGAAGAGGGCCTCACCTCGAGGGGAGGCAGGAACCTCAGGCTTCCTCTCCGTTTCGGACTGCGACCGCAGGGTCCCTGCAGAGTTGGGACAGGAGAGTCAGGCCTCGTCTTGTCTGAGGAAGGGAACCCCGCTGGCCTCTCGAGTTGCTCAGGGGGTCTCAGGCCCCCCGTCGAGCTGTGTGTGGAACCCGCGGGTCTTTGCGGACGATGCACGGGGGTGGCAGTGCCCCTTCGTGTTGTGCCTTCACCCACAGGGTTGCCTTCGAAGAGGGGTCCGGGCCTCGGGTCCTTCTCAAGAGCGGACCGGGGAATCGGGGGCGTTCGGCATGTGGCCCCACCCACGTGGCTCCTCTCGAATTTCCTCGTGAGACCGGCCTCACCCTGAGGGGCGCCGGGAAGGCCGGGAACCCCTTCCAGACCACGCAGGGGAATCGCCTCTCCTGTCGCGATCAGGAGGGGAGAAGGGGCTCAGAGGAAGCGGTGCCGGGACCCTCGGTGTTCCCCTCGGGGGACCCCGGCGTGTCGGGGGACTTTTGGGGGTCGCAGGAAGGCTGTCAGGGACCGTTTCGCCCTTCAGGGCGGAACAGGGCACTTCCCTTGAGACGCCGTCGCGGGCAAGGGCCTCATCTTGCCAAGAGGTGGGAACCACGTGGTTTTTCTCGAGTTGCGGCGGCATTCTCGAGTTACGACGGGGATCTCAGCCTTCCCCTGGCGTTGGCCCTGGGAAGCCCAATCTTCCCCTCGGGTTGCGAGGGAAAGCTGGGGGTTGCGCTCGAGTCACTGCGGGGCCGAAGAGACCTCACCTAGGCGTGTGTCCGGGACCTCATATTCCTCTCCAGGGAAGGCAGGGACCTCGGGGTTGCATTCCAGGCTCCCCCGGGGAGTCAGGCCTCGTCTCGAGGGGAAGCCAAGGACTCCGCTCTCCTCTCGAGTCGCGACGCGGGTCTCTTGGAGCCCCCTGAGCGGCCTCAAGGGAGTCCAGCCTCCTCTTTCGTTTGGAGAGAGGACCCAGGATTGCTCTCCAGGCCATGCAGGAAAAGAAGGACCTCAGCTGGCGAGGACGGGGGCGTCTCAGGGGTTTCCTCGAGCTGCGGCGCCCGTGGGGGTTTTCTCCCGAGGCACGACGAGGATCTCAGGGAGCCTCTCGTGCGGCGCCAGGGAAGTCAGGTCTCCATGCGCGTGGCGAGGGGGAGCGCGTCCTGGCTCTCGAGTCACGGGAGGGGACTAGGGCCTCGAGACGCGTTGAAGAAGGACTCTCGAGGTCTTTGTCGGGGGGCGGCGGGAAACCCTCGTGTCCTTCGCCTTCTGCCGGGGACCTTAGGGAACTTCCCAGGGTGCCTCTGAGAGGCGAGGGATCCTGTGGAGGTGGCGGGGCCCCTCAGGACTCCGCTGGGTCTGGCGCAACGGAAGAGGGCCTCACCTCGAGGGGAGGCAGGAACCTCAGGCTTCCTCTCCGTTTCGGACTGCGACCGCAGGGTCCCTGCAGGGTTGGGACAGGAGAGTCAGGCCTCGTCTTGTCTGAGGAAGGGAACCCCGCTGGCCTCTCGAGTTGCTCAGGGGGTCTCAGGCCCCCCGTCGAGCTGTGTGTGGAACCCGCGGGTCTTTGCGGACGATGCACGGGGGTGGCAGTGCCCCTTCGTGTTGTGCCTTCACCCACAGGGTTGCCTTCGAAGAGGGGTCCGGGCCTCGGGTCCTTCTCAAGAGCGGACCGGGGAATCGGGGGCGTTCGGCATGTGGCCCCACCCACGTGGCTCCTCTCGAATTTCCTCGTGAGACCGGCCTCACCCTGAGGGGCGCCGGGAAGGCCGGGAACCCCTTCCAGACCACGCAGGGGAATCGCCTCTCCTGTCGCGATCAGGAGGGGAGAAGGGGCTCAGAGGAAGCGGTGCCGGGACCCTCGGTGTTCCCCTCGGGGGACCCCGGCGTGTCGGGGGACTTTTGGGGGTCGCAGGAAGGCTGTCAGGGACCGTTTCGCCCTTCAGGGCGGAACAGGGCACTTCCCTTGAGACGCCGTCGCGGGCAAGGGCCTCATCTTGCCAAGAGGTGGGAACCACGTGGTTTTTCTCGAGTTGCGGCGGCATTCTCGAGTTACGACGGGGATCTCAGCCTTCCCCTGGCGTTGGCCCTGGGAAGCCCAATCTTCCCCTCGGGTTGCGAGGGAAAGCTGGGGGTTGCGCTCGAGTCACTGCGGGGCCGAAGAGACCTCACCTAGGCGTGTGTCCGGGACCTCATATTCCTCTCCAGGGAAGGCAGGGACCTCGGGGTTGCATTCCAGCCTCCCCCGGGGAGTCAGGCCTCGTCTCGAGGGGAAGCCAAGGACTCCGCTCTCCTCTCGAGTCGCGACGCGGGTCTCTTGGAGCCCCCTGAGCGGCCTCAAGGGAGTCCAGCCTCCTCTTCCGTTTGGAGAGAGGACCCGGGATTGCTCTCCAGGCCATGCAGGAAAAGAAGGCCCTCAGCTGGCGAGGACGGGGGCGTCTCAGGGGTTTCCTCGAGCTGCGGCGCCCGTGGGGGTTTTCTCCCGAGGCACGACGAGGATCTCAGGGAGCCTCTCGTGCGGCGCCAGGGAAGTCAGGTCTCCATGCGCGTGGCGAGGGGGAGCGCGTCCTGGCTCTCGAGTCACGGGAGGGGACTAGGGCCTCGAGACGCGTTGAAGAAGGACTCTCGAGGTCTTTCTCGGGGGGCGGCGGGAAACCCTCGTGTCCCTCGCCTTCTGCCGGGGACCTTAGGGAACTTCCCAGGGTGCCTCTGAGAGGCGAGGGATCCTGTGGAGGTGGCGGGGCCCCTCGGGACTCCGCTGGGTCTGGCGCAACGGAAGAGGGCCTCACCTCGAGGGGAGGCAGGAACCTCAGGCTTCCTCTCCGTTTCGGACTGCGACCGCAGGGTCCCTGCAGAGTTGGGACAGGAGAGTCAGGCCTCGTCTTGTCTGAGGAAGGGAACCCCGCTGGCCTCTCGAGTTGCTCAGGGGGTCTCAGGCCCCCCGTCGAGCTGTGTGTGGAACCCGCGGGTCTTTGCGGACGATGCACGGGGGTGGCAGTGCCCCTTCGTGTTGTGCCTTCACCCACAGGGTTGCCTTCGAAGAGGGGTCCGGGCCTCGGGTCCTTCTCAAGAGCGGACCGGGGAATCGGGGGCGTTCGGCATGTGGCCCCACCCACGTGGCTCCTCTCGAATTTCCTCGTGAGACCGGCCTCACCCTGAGGGTCGCCGGGAAGGCCGGGAACCCCTTCCAGACCACGCAGGGGAATCGCCTCTCCTGTCGCGATCAGGAGGGGAGAAGGGGCTCAGAGGAAGCGGTGCCGGGACCCTCGGTGTTCCCCTCGGGGGACCCCGGCGTGTCGGGGGACTTTTGGGGGTCGCAGGAAGGCTGAAGGCTGTCAGGGACCGTTTCGCCCTTCAGGGCGGAACAGGGCACTTCCCTTGAGACGCCGTCGCGGGCAAGGGCCTCATCTTGCCAAGAGGTGGGAACCACGTGGTTTTTCTCGAGTTGCGGCGGCATTCTCGAGTTACGACGGTGATCTCAGCCTTCCCCTGGCGTTGGCCCTGGAAGCCAATCTCCCCTCGGGTTGCGAGGGAAAGCTGGGGGTTGCGCTCGAGTCACTGCGGGGGCCGAAGAGACCTCACCTAGGCGTGTGTCCGGGACCTCATATTCCTCTCCAGGGAAGGCAGGGACCTCGGGGTTGCATTCCAGGCTCCCCCGGGGAGTCAGGCCTCGTCTCGAGGGGAAGCCAAGGACTCCGCTCTCCTCTCGAGTCGCGACGCGGGTCTCTTGGAGCCCCTGAGCGGCCTCAAGGGAGTCCAGCCTCCTCTTCCGTTTGGAGAGAGGACCCGGGATTGCTCTCCAGGCCATGCAGGAAAAGAAGGCCCTCAGCTGGCGAGGACGGGGGCGTCTCAGGGGTTTCCTCGAGCTGCGGCGCCCGTGGGGTTTTCTCCCGAGGCACGACGAGGATCTCAGGGAGCCTCTCGTGCGGCGCCAGGGAAGTCAGGTCTCATGCGCGTGGCGAGGGGGAGCGCGTCCTGGCTCTCGAGTCACGGGAGGGGACTAGGGCCTCGAGACGCGTTGAAGAAGGACTCTCGAGGTCTTTGTCGGGGGGCGGCGGGAAACCCTCGTGTCCCTCGCCTTCTGCCGGGACCTTAGGGAACTTCCCAGGGTGCCTCTGAGAGGCGAGGGATCCTGTGGAGGTGGCGGGGCCCCTCGGGACTCCGCTGGGTCTGGCGCAACGGAAGAGGGCCTCACCTCGAGGGGAGGCAGAACCTCAGGCTTCCTCTCCGTTTCGGACTGCGACCGCAGGGTCCCTGCAGGGTTGGGACAGGAGAGTCAGGCCTCGTCTTGTCTGAGGAAGGGAACCCCGCTGGCCTCTCGAGTTGCTCAGGGGGTCTCAGGCCCCCCGTCGAGCTGTGTGTGGAACCCGCGGGTCTTTGCGGACGATGCACGGGGGTGGCAGTGCCCCTTCGTGTTGTGCCTTCACCCACAGGGTTGCCTTCGAAGAGGGGTCCGGGCCTCGGGGCCTTCTCAAGAGCGGACCGGGGAATCGGGGGCGTTTGGCATGTGGCCCCACCCACGTGGCTCCTCTCGAATTTCCTCGTGAGACCGGCCTCACCCTGAGGGGCGCCGGGAAGGCCGGGAACCCCTTCCAGACCACGCAGGGGAATCGCCTCTCCTGTCGCGATCAGGAGGGGAGAAGGGGCTCAGAGGAAGCGGTGCCGGGACCCTCGGTGTTCCCCTCGGGGGACCCCGGCGTGTCGGGGGACTTTTGGGGGTCGCAGGAAGGCTGTCAGGGACCGTTTCGCCTTCAGGGCGGAACAGGGCACTTCCCTTGAGACGCCGTCGCGGGCAAGGGCCTCATCTTGCCAAGAGGTGGGAACCACGTGGTTTTTCTCGAGTTGCGACGGCATTCTCGAGTTACGACGGGGATCTCAGCCTTCCCCTGGCGTTGGCCCTGGGAAGCCCAATCTTCCCCTCGGGTTGCGAGGGAAAGCTGGGGGTTGCGCTCGAGTCACTGCGGGGCCGAAGAGACCTCACCTAGGCGTGTGTCCGGGACCTCATATTCCTCTCCAGGGAAGGCAGGGACCTCGGGGTTGCATTCCAGGCTCCCCCGGGGAGTCAGGCCTCGTCTCGAGGGGAAGCCAAGGACTCCGCTCTCCTCTCGAGTCGCGACGCGGGTCTCTTGGAGCCCCCTGAGCGGCCTCAAGGGAGTCCAGCCTCCTCTTCCGTTTGGAGAGAGGACCCGGGATTGCTCTCCAGGCCATGCAGGAAAAGAAGGCCCTCAGCTGGCGAGGACGGGGGCGTCTCAGGGGTTTCCTCGAGCTGCGGCGCCCGTGGGGGTTTTCTCCCGAGGCACGACGAGGATCTCAGGGAGCCTCTCGTGCGGCGCCAGGGAAGTCAGGTCTCCATGCGCGTGGCGAGGGGGAGCGCGTCCTGGCTCTCGAGTCACGGGAGGGGACTAGGGCCTCGAGACGCATTGAAGAAGGACTCTCGAGGTCTTTCTCGGGGGGCGGCGAGAAACCCTCGTGTCCCTCGCCCTTCTGCCGGGGACCTTAGGGAACTTCCCAGGGTGCCTCTGAGAGGCGAGGGATCCTGTGGAGGTGGCGGGGCCCCTCGGGACTCCGCTGGGTCTGGCGCAACGGAAGAGGGCCTCACCTCGAGGGGAGGCAGGAACCTCAGGCTTCGTCTCCGTTTCGGACTGCGACCGCAGGGTCCCTGCAGGGTTGGGACAGGAGAGTCAGGCCTCGTCTTGTCTGAGGAAGGGAACCCCGCTGGCCTCTCGAGTTGCTCAGGGGGTCTCAGGCCCCCCGTCGAGCTGTGTGTGGAACCCGCGGGTCTTTGCGGACGATGCACGGGGGTGGCAGTGCCCCTTCGTGTTGTGCCTTCACCCACAGGGTTGCCTTCGAAGAGGGTTCCGGGCCTCGGGGCCTTCTCAAGAGTGGACCGGGGAATCGGGGGCGTTCGGCATGTGGCCCCACCCACGTGGCTCCTCTCGAATTTCCTCGTGAGACCGGCCTCAACCTGAGGGGCGCCGGGAAGGCCGGGAACCCCTTCCAGACCACGCAGGGGAATCGCCTCTCCTGTCGCGATCAGGAGGGGAGAAGGGGCTCAGAGGAAGCGGTGCCGGGACCCTCGGTGTTCCCCTCGGGGGACCCCGCGTGTCGGGGACTTTTGGGGGTCGCAGGAAGGCTGTCAGGGACCGTTTCGCCCTTCAGGGCGGAACAGGGCACTTCCCTTGAGACGCCGTCGCGGGCAAGGGCCTCATCTTGCCAAGAGGTGGGAACCACGTGGTTTTTCTCGAGTTGCGGCGGCATTCTCGAGTTACGACGGGGATCTCAGCCTTCCCCTGGCGTTGGCCCTGGGAAGCCCAATCTTCCCCTCGGGTTGCGAGGGAAAGCTGGGGGTTGCGCTCGAGTCACTGCGGGGCCGAAGAGACCTCACCTAGGCGTGTGTCCGGGACCTCATATTCCTCTCCAGGGAAGGCAGGGACCTCGGGGGTTGCATTCCAGGCTCCCCCGGGGAGTCAGGCCTCGTCTCGAGGGGAAGCCAAGGACTCCGCTCTCCTCTCGAGTCGCGACGCGGGTCTCTTGGAGCCCCCTGAGCGGCCTCAAGGGAGTCCAGCCTCCTCTTCCGTTTGGAGAGAGGACCCGGGATTGCTCTCCAGGCCATGCAGGAAAAGAAGCCCTCAGCTGGCGAGGACGGGGGCGTCTCAGGGGTTTCCTCGAGCTGCGGCGCCCGTGGGGGTTTTCTCCCGAGGCACGACGAGGATCTCAAGGAGCCTCTCGTGCGGCGCCAGGGAAGTCAGGTCTCCATGCGCGTGGCGAGGGGGAGCGCGTCCTGGCTCTCGAGTCACGGGAGGGGACTAGGGCCTCGAGACGCGTTGAAGAAGGACTCTCGAGGTCTTTCTCGGGGGGCGGCGGGAAACCCTCGTGTCCCTCGCCTTCTGCCGGGGACCTTAGGGAACTTCCCAGGGTGCCTCTGAGAGGCGAGGGATCCTGTGGAGGTGGCGGGGCCCCTCGGGACTCCGCTGGGTCTGGCGCAACGGAAGAGGGCCTCACCTCGAGGGGAGGCAGGAACCTCAGGCTTCCTCTCCGTTTCGGACTGCGACCGCAGGGTCCCTGCAGAGTTGGGACAGGAGAGTCAGGCCTCGTCTTGTCTGAGGAAGGGAACCCCGCTGGCCTCTCGAGTTGCTCAGGGGGTCTCAGGCCCCCCGTCGAGCTGTGTGTGGAACCCGCGGGTCTTTGCGGACGATGCACGGGGGTGGCAGTGCCCCTTCGTGTTGTGCCTTCACCCACAGGGTTGCCTTCGAAGAGGGGTCCGGGCCTCGGGTCCTTCTCAAGAGCGGACCGGGGAATCGGGGGCGGTTCGGCATGTGGCCCCACCCACGTGGCTCCTCTCGAATTTCCTCGTGAGACCGGCCTCACCCTGAGGGGCGCCGGGAAGGCCGGGAACCCCTTCCAGACCACGCAGGGGAATCGCCTCTCCTGTCGCGATCAGGAGGGGAGAAGGGGCTCAGAGGAAGCGGTGCCGGGACCCTCGGTGTTCCCCTCGCGGGACCCCGGCGTGTCGGGGGACTTTTGGGGGTCGCAGGAAGGCTGTCAGGGACCGTTTCGCCCTTCAGGGCGGAACAGGGCACTTCCCTTGAGACGCCGTCGCGGGCAAGGGCCTCATCTTGCCAAGAGGTGGGAACCACGTGGTTTTTCTCGAGTTGCGGCGGCATTCTCGAGTTACGACGGGGATCTCAGCCTTCCCCTGGCGTTGGCCCTGGGAAGCCCAATCTTCCCCTCGGGTTGCGAGGGAAAGCTGGGGATTGCGCTCGAGTCACTGCGGGGCCGAAGAGACCTCACCTAGGCGTGTGTCCGGGACCTCATATTCCTCTCCAGGGAAGGCAGGGACCTCGGGGTTGCATTCCAGCCTCCCCCGGGGAGTCAGGCCTCGTCTCGAGGGGAAGCCAAGGACTCCGCTCTCCTCTCGAGTCGCGACGCGGGTCTCTTGGAGCCCCCTGAGCGGCCTCAAGGGAGTCCAGCCTCCTCTTCCGTTTGGAGAGAGGACCCGGGATTGCTCTCCAGGCCATGCAGGAAAAGAAGGCCCTCAGCTGGCGAGGACGGGGGCGTCTCAGGGGTTTCCTCGAGCTGCGGCGCCCGTGGGGGTTTTCTCCCGAGGCACGACGAGGATCTCAGGGAGCCTCTCGTGCGGCACCAGGGAAGTCAGGTCTCCATGCGCGTGGCGAGGGGGAGCGCGTCCTGGCTCTCGAGTCACGGGAGGGGACTAGGGCCTCGAGACGCGTTGAAGAAGGACTCTCGAGGTCTTTCTCGGGGGGGCGGCGGGAAACCCTCGTGTCCCTCGCCTTCTGCCGGGGACCTTAGGGAACTTCCCAGGGTGCCTCTGAGAGGCGAGGGATCCTGTGGAGGTGGCGGGGCCCCTCAGGACTCCGCTGGGTCTGGCGCAACGGAAGAGGGCCTCACCTCGAGGGGAGGCAGGAACCTCAGGCTTCCTCTCCGTTTCGGACTGCGACCGCAGGGTCCCTGCAGAGTTGGGACAGGAGAGTCAGGCCTCGTCTTGTCTGAGGAAGGGAACCCCGCTGGCCTCTCGAGTTGCTCAGGGGGTCTCAGGCCCCCCGTCGAGCTGTGTGTAGAACGCGCGGGTCTTTGCGGACGATGCACGGGGGTGGCAGTGCCCCTTCGTGTTGTGCCTTCACCCACAGGGTTGCCTTCGAAGAGGGGTCCGGGCCTCGGGTCCTTCTCAAGAGCGGACCGGGGAATCGGGGGCGTTCGGCATGTGGCCCCACCCACGTGGCTCCTCTCGAATTTCCTCGTGAGACCGGCCTCACCCTGAGGGGCGCCGGGAAGGCCGGGAACCCCTTCCAGACCACGCAGGGGAATCGCCTCTCCTGTCGCGATCAGGAGGGGAGAAGGGGATCAGAGGAAGCGGTGCCGGGACCCTCGGTGTTCCCCTCGGGGGACCCCGGCGTGTCGGGGGACTTTTGGGGGTCGCAGGAAGGCTGTCAGGGACCGTTTCGCCCTTCAGGGCGGAACAGGGCACTTCCCTTGAGATGCCGTCGCGGGCAAGGGCCTCATCTTGCCAAGAGGTGGGAACCACGTGGTTTTTCTCGAGTTGCGGCGGCATTCTCGAGTTACGTCGGGGATCTCAGCCTTCCCTGGCGTTGGCCCTGGGAAGCCCAATCTTCCCTCGGGTTGCGAGGGAAAGCTGGGGGTTGCGCTCGAGTCACTGCGGGCCGAAGAGACCTCACCTAGGAGTGTGTCCGGGACCTCATATTCCTCTCCAGGGAAGGCAGGGACCTCGGGGTTGCATTCCAGGCTCCCCCGGGGAGTAAGGCCTCGTCTCGAGGGGAAGCCAAGGACTCCGCTCTCCTCTCGAGTCGCGACGCGGGTCTCTTGGAGCCCCCTGAGCGGCCTCAAGGGAGTCCAGCCTCCTCTTCCGTTTGGAGAGAGGACCCGGGATTGCTCTCCAGGCCATGCAGGAAAAGAAGGCCCTCAGCTGGCGAGGACGGGGGCGTCTCAGGGGTTTCCTCGAGCTGCGGCGCCCGTGGGGGTTTTCTCCCGAGACACGACGAGGATCTCAAGGAGCCTCTCGTGCGGCGCCAGGGAAGTCAGGTCTCCATGCGCGTGGCGAGGGGAGCGCGTCCTGGCTCTCGAGTCACGGGAGGGGACTAGGGCCTCGAGACGCGTTGAAGAAGGACTCTCGAGGTCTTTCTCGGGGGGGGGGGCGGGAAACCCTCGTGTCCCTCGCCTTCTGCCGGGGACCTTAGGGAACTTCCCAGGGTGCCTCTGAGAGGCGAGGGATCCTGTGGAGGTGGCGGGCCCCTCGGGACTCCGCTGGGTCTGGCGCAACGGAAGAGGGCCTCACCTCGAGGGGAGGCAGGAACCTCAGGCTTCCTCTCCGTTTCGGACTGCGACCGCAGGGTCCCTGCAGAGTTGGGACAGGAGAGTCAGGCCTCGTCTTGTCTGAGGAAGGGAACCCCGCTGGCCTCTCGAGTTGCTCAGGGGGTCTCAGGCCCCCCGTCGAGCTGTGTGTGGAACCGCGGGTCTTTGCGGACGATGCACGGGGGTGGCAGTGCCCCTTCGTGTTGTGCCTTCACCCACAGGGTTGCCTTCGAAGAGGGGTCCGGGCCTCGGGTCCTTCTCAAGAGCGGACCGGGGAATCGGGGGGCGTTCGGCATGTGGCCCCACCCACGTGGCTCCTCTCGAATTTCCTCGTGAGACCGGCCTCACCCTGAGGGGCGCCGGGAAGGCCGGGAACCCCTTCCAGACCACGCAGGGGAATCGCCTCTCCTGTCGCGATCAGGAGGGGAGAAGGGGCTCAGAGGAAGCGGTGCCGGGACCCTCGGTGTTCCCCTCGGGGGACCCCGGCGTGTCGGGGACTTTTGGGGGTCGCAGGAAGGCTGTCAGGGACCGTTTCGCCCTTCAGGGGCGGAACAGGGCACTTCCCTTGAGACGCCGTCGCGGGCAAGGGCCTCATCTTGCCAAGAGGTGGGAACCACGTGGTTTTTCTCGAGTTGCGGCGGCATTCTCGAGTTACGTCGGGGATCTCAGCCTTCCCCTGGCGTTGGCCTGGGAAGCCCAATCTTCCCCTCGGGTTGCGAGGGAAAGCTGGGGGTTGCGCTCGAGTCACTGCGGGGCCGAAGAGACCTCACCTAGGCGTGTGTCCGGGACCTCATATTCCTCTCCAGGGAAGGCAGGGACCTCGGGGGTTGCATTCCAGGCTCCCCCGGGGAGTCAGGCCTCGTCTCGAGGGGGAAGCCAAGGACTCCGCTCTCCTCTCGAGTCGCGACGCGGGTCTCTTGGAGCCCCCTGAGCGGCCTCAAGGGAGTCC
Organism: Bubalus kerabau; assembly: GCF_029407905.1. Lineage (NCBI taxonomy): Eukaryota > Metazoa > Chordata > Mammalia > Artiodactyla > Bovidae > Bubalus > Bubalus kerabau. The sequence continues at coordinate 32,892 of NW_026577968.1, forward strand.
AGCCTCCTCTTCCGTTTGAGAGAGGACCCGGGTTGCTCTCCAGGCCATGCAGGAAAAGAAGGCCCTCAGCTGGCGAGGACGGGGGCGTCTCAGGGGTTTCCTCGAGCTGCGGCGCCCGTGGGGGTTTTCTCCCGAGGCACGACGAGGATCTCAGGGAGCCTCTCGTGCGGCGCCAGGGAAGTCAGGTCTCCATGCGCGTGGCGAGGGGGAGCGCGTCCTGGCTCTCGAGTCACGGGAGGGGACTAGGGCCTCGAGACGCGTTGAAGAAGGACTCTCGAGGTCTTTGTCGGGGGGCGGCGGGAAACCCTCGTGTCCCTCGCCTTCTGCCGGGGACCTTAGGGAACTTCCCAGGGTGCCTCTGAGAGGCGAGG
>NW_026577969.1:0-31381 GCF_029407905.1 Bubalus kerabau
GGGCGCCTCAGGGGTTTCCTCGAGCTGCGGCGCCCGTGGGGGTTTTCTCCCGAGGCACGACGAGGATCTCAGGGAGCCTCTCGTGCGGCGCCAGGGAAGTCAGGTCTCCATGCGCGTGGCGAGGGGGAGCGCGTCCTGGCTCTCGAGTCACGGGAGGGGACTAGGGCCTCGAGACGCGTTGAAGAAGGACTCTCGAGGTCTCTGTCGGGGGGCGGCGGGAAACCCTCGTGTCCCTCGCCTTCTGCCGGGGACCTTAGGGAACTTCCCAGGGTGCCTCTGAGAGGCGAGGGATCCTGTGGAGGTGGCGGGGCCCCTCGGGACTCCGCTGGGTCTGGCGCAACGGAAGAGGGCCTCACCTCGAGGGGAGGCAGGCACCTCAGGCTTCCTCTGCGTTTCGGACTCCGACCGCAGGGTCCCTGCGGAGTTGGGACAGGAGAGTCAGGCCTCGTCTTGTCTGAGGAAGGGAACCCCGCTGGCCTCTCGAGTTGCTCAGGGGGTCTCAGGCCCCTCGTCGAGCTGTGTGTGGAACCCGCGGGTCTTTGCGGACGATGCACGGGGGTGGCAGTGCCCCTTCGTGTTGTGCCTTCACCCACAGGGTTGCCTTCGAAGAGGGGTCCGGGCCTCGGGTCCTTCTCAAGAGCGGACCGGGGAATCGGGGGCGTTCGGCCTGTGGCCCCACCCACGTGGCTCGTCTCGAATTTCCTCGTGAGACCGGCCTCATCCTGAGGTGCGCCGGGAAGGCCGGGAACCCCTTCCAGACCACGCAGGGGAATCGCCTCTCCTGTCGCGATCAGGAGGGGAGAAGGGGCTCAGAGGAAGCGGTGCCGGGGACCCTCGGTGTTCCCCTCGGGGAACCCGGCGTGTCGGGGGACTTTTGGGGGTCGCAGGAAGGCTGTCAGGGACCGTCTCGCCCTTCAGGGCGGAACAGGGGACTTCCCTTGAGACGCCGTCGCGGGCAAGGGCCTCATCTTGCCAAGCGGTGGGAACCACGTGGTTTTTCTCGAATTGCGGCGGCATTCTCGAGTTACGACGGGATCTCAGCCTTCCCCTTGGGTTGGCCCTGGGAAGCCCAATCTTCCCCTCGGGTTGCGAGGGAAAGCTGGGGGTGGCGCTCGAGTCACTGCAGGGCCTAAGAAACCTCACCTAAGCGTGTGTCCGGGACCTAATTTTCCTCTCCAGGGAAGGCAGGGATCTCGGGGTTGCATTCCAGGCTCCCCCGGGGAGTCAGGCCTCGTCTCGAGGGGAAGCCAAGGACTCCGCTCTCCTCTCGAGTCGCGACGCGGGTCTCTTGGAGCCCCCTGAGCGGCCTCAAGGGAGTCCAGCCTCCTCTTCCGTTTGGAGAGAGGACCCGGGATTGCTCTCCAGGCCATGCAGGAAAAGAAGGCCCTCAGCTCGCGAGGACGGGGGCGCCTCAGGGGTTTCCTCGAGCTGCGGCGCCCGTGGGGGTTTTCTCCCGAGGCACGACGAGGATCTCAGGGAGCCTCTCGTGCGGCGCCAGGGAAGTCAGGTCTCCATGCGCGTGGCGAGGGGGAGCGCGTCCTGGCTCTCGAGTCACGGGAGGGGACTAGGGCCTGGAGACGCGTTGAAGAAGGACTCTCGAGGTCTCTGTCGGGGGGCGGCGGGAAACCCTCGTGTCCCTCGCCTTCTGCCGGGGACCTTAGGGAACTTCCCAGGGTGCCTCTGAGAGGCGAGGGATCCTGTGGAGGTGGCGGGGCCCCTCGGGACTCCGCTGGGTCTGGCGCAACGGAAGAGGGCCTCACCTCGAGGGGAGGCAGGCACCTCAGGCTTCCTCTGCGTTTCGGACTCCGACCGCAGGGTCCCTGCGGAGTTGGGACAGGAGAGTCAGGCCTCGTCTTGTCTGAGGAAGGGAACCCCGCTGGCCTCTCGAGTTGCTCAGGGGGTCTCAGGCCCCTCGTCGAGCTGTGTGTGGAACCCGCGGGTCTTTGCGGACGATGCACGGGGGTGGCAGTGCCCCTTCGTGTTGTGCCTTCACCCACAGGGTTGCCTTCGAAGAGGGGTCCGGGCCTCGGGTCCTTCTCAAGAGCGGACCGGGGAATCGGGGCGTTCGGCCTGTGGCCCCACCCACGTGGCTCGTCTCGAATTTCCTCGTGAGACCGGCCTCATCCTGAGGTGCGCCGGGAAGGCCGGGAACCCCTTCCAGACCACGCAGGGGAATCGCCTCTCCTGTCGCCATCAGGAGGGGAGAAGGGGCTCAGAGGAAGCGGTGCCGGGACCCTCGGTGTTCCCCTCGGGGGAACCCGGCGTGTCGGGGGACTTTTGGGGGTCGCAGGAAGGCTGTCAGGGACCGTCTCGCCCTTCAGGGCGGAACAGGGGACTTCCCTTGAGACGCCGTCGCGGGCAAGGGCCTCATCTTGCCAAGCGGTGGGAACCACGTGGTTTTTCTCCAGTTGCGGCGGCATTCTCGAGTTACGACGGGGATCTCAGCCTTCCCCTTGGGTTGGCCCTGGGAAGCCCAATCTTCCCTCGGGTTGCGAGGGAAAGCTGGGGGTGGCGCTCGAGTCACTGCAGGGCCTAAGAGACCTCACCTAAGCGTGTGTCCGGGACCTAATTTTCCTCTCCAGGGAAGGCAGGGATCTCGGGGTTGCATTCCAGGCTCCCCCGGGGAGTCAGGCCTCGTCTCGAGGGGAAGCCAAGGACTCCGCTCTCCTCTCGAGTCGCGACGCGGGTCTCTTGGAGCCCCCTGAGCGGCCTCAAGGGAGTCCAGCCTCCTCTTCCGTTTGGAGAGAGGACCCGGGATTGCTCTCCAGGCCATGCAGGAAAAGAAGGCCCTCAGCCCGCGAGGACGGGGGCGCCTCAGGGGTTTCCTCGAGCTGCGGCGCCCGTGGGGGTTTTCTCCCGAGGCACGACGAGGATCTCAGGGAGCCTCTCGTGCGGCGCCAGGGAAGTCAGGTCTCCATGCGCGTGGCGAGGGGGAGCGCGTCCTGGCTCTCGAGTCACGGGAGGGGACTAGGGCCTGGAGACGCGTTGAAGAAGGACTCTCGAGGTCTCTGTCGGGGGGCGGCGGGAAACCCTCGTGTCCCTCGCCTTCTGCCGGGGACCTTAGGGAACTTCCCAGGGTGCCTCTGAGAGGCGAGGGATCCTGTGGAGGTGGCGGGGCCCCTCGGGACTCCGCTGGGTCTGGCGCAACGGAAGAGGGCCTCACCTCGAGGGGAGGCAGGCACCTCAGGCTTCCTCTGCGTTTCGGACTCCGACCGCAGGGTCCCTGCGGAGTTGGGACAGGAGAGTCAGGCCTCGTCTTGTCTGAGGAAGGGAACCCCGCTGGCCTCTCGAGTTGCTCAGGGGGTCTCAGGCCCCTCGTCGAGCTGTGTGTGGAACCCGCGGGTCTTTGCGGACGATGCACGGGGGTGGCAGTGCCCTTCGTGTTGTGCCTTCACCCACAGGGTTGCCTTCGAAGAGGGGTCCGGGCCTCGGGTCCTTCTCAAGAGCGGACCGGGGAATCGGGGGCGTTCGGCCTGTGGCCCCACCCACGTGGCTCGTCTCGAATTTCCTCGTGAGACCGGCCTCATCCTGAGGTGCGCCGGGAAGGCCGGGAACCCCTTCCAGACCACGCAGGGGAATCGCCTCTCCTGTCGCGATCAGGAGGGGAGAAGGGGCTCAGAGGAAGCGGTGCCGGGACCCTCGGTGTTCCCCTCGGGGGAACCCGGCGTGTCGGGGGACTTTTGGGGGTCGCAGGAAGGCTGTCAGGGACCGTCTCGCCCTTCAGGGCGGAACAGGGGACTTCCCTTGAGACGCCGTCGCGGGCAAGGGCCTCATCTTGCCAAGCGGTGGGAACCACGTGGTTTTTCTCGAGTTGCGGCGGCATTCTCGAGTTACGACGGGGATCTCAGCCTTCCCCTTGGGTTGGCCCTGGGAAGCCCAATCTTCCCCTCGGGTTGCGAGGGAAAGCTGGGGGTGGCGCTCGAGTCACTGCAGGGCCTAAGAGACCTCACCTAAGCGTGTGTCCGGGACCTAATTTTCCTCTCCAGGGAAGGCAGGGATCTTGGGGTTGCATTCCAGGCTCCCCCGGGGAGTCAGGCCTCGTCTCGAGGGGAAGCCAAGGACTCCGCTCTCCTCTCGAGTCGCGACGCGGGTCTCTTGGAGCCCCCTGAGCGGCCTCAAGGGAGTCCAGCCTCCTCTTCCGTTTGGAGAGAGGACCCGGGATTGCTCTCCAGGCCATGCAGGAAAAGAAGGCCCTCAGCTCGCGAGGACGGGGGCGCCTCAGGGGTTTCCTCGAGCTGCGGCGCCCGTGGGGGTTTTCTCCCGAGGCACGACGAGGATCTCAGGGAGCCTCTCGTGCGGCGCCAGGGAAGTCAGGTCTCCATGCGCGTGGCGAGGGGGAGCGCGTCCTGGCTCTCGAGTCACGGGAGGGGACTAGGGCCTGGAGACGCGTTGAAGAAGGACTCTCGAGGTCTCTGTCGGGGGGCGGCGGGAAACCCTCGTGTCCCTCGCCTTCTGCCGGGGACCTTAGGGAACTTCCCAGGGTGCCTCTGAGAGGCGAGGGATCCTGTGGAGGTGGCGGGGCCCCTCGGGACTCCGCTGGGTCTGGCGCAACGGAAGAGGGCCTCACCTCGAGGGGAGGCAGGCACCTCAGGCTTCCTCTGCGTTTCGGACTCCGACCGCAGGGTCCCTGCGGAGTTGGGACAGGAGAGTCAGGCCTCGTCTTGTCTGAGGAAGGGAACCCCGCTGGCCTCTCGAGTTGCTCAGGGGGTCTCAGGCCCCTCGTCGAGCTGTGTGTGGAACCCGCGGGTCTTTGCGGACGATGCACGGGGGTGGCAGTGCCCCTTCGTGTTGTGCCTTCACCCACAGGGTTGCCTTCGAAGAGGGGTCCGGGCCTCGGGTCCTTCTCAAGAGCGGACCGGGGAATCGGGGGCGTTCGGCCTGTGGCCCCACCCACGTGGCTCGTCTCGAATTTCCTCGTGAGACCGGCCTCATCCTGAGGTGCGCCGGGAAGGCCGGGAACCCCTTCCAGACCACGCAGGGGAATCGCCTCTCCTGTCGCGATCAGGAGGGGAGAAGGGGCTCAGAGGAAGCGGTGCCGGGACCCTCGGTGTTCCCCTCGGGGGAACCCGGCGTGTCGGGGGACTTTTGGGGGTCGCAGGAAGGCTGTCAGGGACCGTCTCGCCCTTCAGGGCGGAACAGGGGACTTCCCTTGAGACGCCGTCGCGGGCAAGGGCCTCATCTTGCCAAGCGGTGGGAACCACGTGGTTTTTCTCGAGTTGCGGCGGCATTCTCGAGTTACGACGGGGATCTCAGCCTTCCCCTTGGGTTGGCCCTGGGAAGCCCAATCTTCCCCTCGGGTTGCGAGGGAAAGCTGGGGGTGGCGCTCGAGTCACTGCAGGGCCTAAGAGACCTCACCTAAGCGTGTGTCCGGGACCTAATTTTCCTCCCCAGGGAAGGCAGGGATCTCGGGGTTGCATTCCAGGCTCCCCCGGGGAGTCAGGCCTCGTCTCGAGGGGAAGCCAAGGACTTCGCTCTCCTCTCGAGTCGCGACGCGGGTCTCTTGGAGCCCCCTGAGCGGCCTCAAGGGAGTCCAGCCTCTTCTTCCGTTTGGAGAGAGGACCCGGGATTGCTCTCCAGGCCATGCAGGAAAAGAAGGCCCTCAGCTCGCGAGGACGGGGGCGTCTCAGGGGTTTCCTCGAGCTGCGGCGCCCGTGGGGGTTTTCTCCCGAGGCACGACGAGGATCTCAGGGAGCCTCTCGTGCGGCGCCAGGGAAGTCAGGTCTCCATGCGCGTGGCGAGGGGGAGCGCGTCCTGGCTCTCGAGTCACGGGAGGGGACTAGGGCCTCGAGACGCGTTGAAGAAGGACTCTCGAGGTCTCTGTCGGGGGGCGGCGGGAAACCCTCGTGTCCCTCGCCTTCTGCCGGGGACCTTAGGGAACTTCCCAGGGTGCCTCTGAGAGGCGAGGGATCCTGTGGAGGTGGCGGGGCCCCTCGGGACTCCGCTGGGTCTGGCGCAACGGAAGAGGGCCTCACCTCGAGGGGAGGCAGGCACCTCAGGCTTCCTCTGCGTTTCGGACTCCGACCGCAGGGTCCCTGCGGAGTTGGGACAGGAGAGTCAGGCCTCGTCTTGTCTGAGGAAGGGAACCCCGCTGGCCTCTCGAGTTGCTCAGGGGGTCTCAGGCCCCTCGTCCAGCTGTGTGTGGAACCCGCGGGTCTTTGCGGACGATGCACGGGGGTGGCAGTGCCCCTTCGTGTTGTGCCTTCACCCACAGGGTTGCCTTCGAAGAGGGGTCCGGGCCTCGGGTCCTTCTCAAGAGCGGACCGGGGAATCGGGGGCGTTCGGCCTGTGGCCCCACCCACGTGGCTCGTCTCGAATTTCCTCGTGAGACCGGCCTCATCCTGAGGTGCGCCGGGAAGGCCGGGAACCCCTTCCAGACCACGCAGGGGAATCGCCTCTCCTGTCGCGATCAGGAGGGGAGAAGGGGCTCAGAGGAAGCGGTGCCGGGACCCTCGGTGTTCCCCTCGGGGGAACCCGGCGTGTCGGGGGACTTTTGGGGGTCGCAGGAAGGCTGTCAGGGACCGTCTCGCCCTTCAGGGCGGAACAGGGGACTTCCCTTGAGACGCCGTCGCGGGCAAGGGCCTCATCTTGCCAAGCGGTGGGAACCACGTGGTTTTTCTCGAGTTGCGGCGGCATTCTCGAGTTACGACGGGGATCTCAGCCTTCCCCTTGGGTTGGCCCTGGGAAGCCCAATCTTCCCCTCGGGTTGCGAGGGAAAGCTGGGGGTGGCGCTCGAGTCACTGCAGGGCCTAAGAGACCTCACCTAAGCGTGTGTCCGGGACCTAATTTTCCTCTCCAGGGAAGGCAGGGATCTCGGGGTTGCATTCCAGGCTCCCCCGGGGAGTCAGGCCTCGTCTCGAGGGGAAGCCAAGGACTCCGCTCTCCTCTCGAGTCGCGACGCGGGTCTCTTGGAGCCCCCTGAGCGGCCTCAAGGGAGTCCAGCCTCCTCTTCCGTTTGGAGAGAGGACCCGGGATTGCTCTCCAGGCCATGCAGGAAAAGAAGGCCCTCAGCTCGCGAGGACGGGGGCGCCTCAGGGGTTTCCTCGAGCTGCGGCGCCCGTGGGGGTTTTCTCCCGAGGCACGACGAGGATCTCAGGGAGCCTCTCGTGCGGCGCCAGGGAAGTCAGGTCTCCATGCGCGTGGCGAGGGGGAGCGCGTCCTGGCTCTCGAGTCATGGGAGGGGACTAGGGCCTCGAGACGCGTTGAAGAAGGACTCTCGAGGTCTTTGTCGGGGGGCGGCGGGAAACCCTCGTGTCCCTCGCCTTCTGCCGGGGACCTTAGGGAACTTCCCAGGGTGCCTCTGAGAGGCGAGGGATCCTGTGGAGGTGGCGGGGCCCCTCGGGACTCCGCTGGGTCTGGCGCAACGGAAGAGGGCCTCACCTCGAGGGGAGGCAGGCACCTCAGGCTTCCTCTGCGTTTCGGACTCCGACCGCAGGGTCCCTGCGGAGTTGGGACAGGAGAGTCAGGCCTCGTCTTGTCTGAGGAAGGGAACCCCGCTGGCCTCTCGAGTTGCTCAGGGGGTCTCAGGCCCCTCGTCGAGCTGTGTGTGGAACCCGCGGGTCTTTGCGGACGATGCACGGGGGTGGCAGTGCCCCTTCGTGTTGTGCCTTCACCCACAGGGTTGCCTTCGAAGAGGGGTCCGGGCCTCGGGTCCTTCTCAAGAGCGGACCGGGGAATCGGGGGCGTTCGGCCTGTGGCCCCACCCACGTGGCTCGTCTCGAATTTCCTCGTGAGACCGGCCTCATCCTGAGGTGCGCCGGGAAGGCCGGGAACCCCTTCCAGACCACGCAGGGGAATCGCCTCTCCTGTCGCGATCAGGAGGGGAGAAGGGGCTCAGAGGAAGCGGTGCCGGGACCCTCGGTGTTCCCCTCGGGGGAACCCGGCGTGTCGGGGGACTTTTGGGGGTCGCAGGAAGGCTGTCAGGGACCGTCTCGCCCTTCAGGGCGGAACAGGGGACTTCCCTTGAGACGCCGTCGCGGGCAAGGGCCTCATCTTGCCAAGCGGTGGGAACCACGTGGTTTTTCTCGAGTTGCGGCGGCATTCTCGAGTTACGACGGGGATCTCAGCCTTCCCCTTGGGTTGGCCCTGGGAAGCCCAATCTTCCCCTCGGGTTGCGAGGGAAAGCTGGGGGTGGCGCTCGAGTCACTGCAGGGCCTAAGAGACCTCACCTAAGCGTGTGTCCGGGACCTAATTTTCCTCTCCAGGGAAGGCAGGGATCTCGGGGTTGCATTCCAGGCTCCCCCGGGGAGTCAGGCCTCGTCTCGAGGGGAAGCCAAGGACTCCGCTCTCCTCTCGAGTCGCGACGCGGGTCTCTTGGAGCCCCCTGAGCGGCCTCAAGGGAGTCCAGCCTCCTCTTCCGTTTGGAGAGAGGACCCGGGATTGCTCTCCAGGCCATGCAGGAAAAGAAGGCCCTCAGCTCGCGAGGACGGGGGCGCCTCAGGGGTTTCCTCGAGCTGCGGCGCCCGTGGGGGTTTTCTCCCGAGGCACGACGAGGATCTCAGGGAGCCTCTCGTGCGGCGCCAGGGAAGTCAGGTCTCCATGCGCGTGGCGAGGGGGAGCGCGTCCTGGCTCTCGAGTCACGGGAGGGGACTAGGGCCTCGAGACGCGTTGAAGAAGGACTCTCGAGGTCTCTGTCGGGGGGCGGCGGGAAACCCTCGTGTCCCTCGCCTTCTGCCGGGGACCTTAGGGAACTTCCCAGGGTGCCTCTGAGAGGCGAGGGATCCTGTGGAGGTGGCGGGGCCCCTCGGGACTCCGCTGGGTCTGGCGCAACGGAAGAGGGCCTCACCTCGAGGGGAGGCAGGCACCTCAGGCTTCCTCTGCGTTTCGGACTCCGACCGCAGGGTCCCTGCGGAGTTGGGACAGGAGAGTCAGGCCTCGTCTTGTCTGAGGAAGGGAACCCCGCTGGCCTCTCGAGTTGCTCAGGGGGTCTCAGGCCCCTCGTCGAGCTGTGTGTGTAACCCGCGGGTCTTTGCGGACGATGCACGGGGGTGGCAGTGCCCCTTCGTGTTGTGCCTTCACCCACAGGGTTGCCTTCGAAGAGGGGTCCGGGCCTCGGGTCCTTCTCAAGAGCGGACCGGGGAATCGGGGGCGTTCGGCCTGTGGCCCCACCCACGTGGCTCGTCTCGAATTTCCTCGTGAGACCGGCCTCATCCTGAGGTGCGCCGGGAAGGCCGGGAACCCCTTCCAGACCACGCAGGGGAATCGCCTCTCCTGTCGCGATCAGGAGGGGAGAAGGGGCTCAGAGGAAGCGGTGCCGGGACCCTCGGTGTTCCCCTCGGGGGAACCCGGCGTGTCGGGGGACTTTTGGGGGTCGCAGGAAGGCTGTCAGGGACCGTCTCGCCCTTCAGGGCGGAACAGGGGACTTCCCTTGAGACGCCGTCGCGGGCAAGGGCCTCATCTTGCCAAGCGGTGGGAACCACGTGGTTTTTCTCGAGTTGCGGCGGCATTCTCGAGTTACGACGGGGATCTCAGCCTTCCCCTTGGGTTGGCCCTGGGAAGCCCAATCTTCCCCTCGGGTTGCGAGGGAAAGCTGGGGGTGGCGCTCGAGTCACTGCAGGGCCTAAGAGACCTCACCTAAGCGTGTGTCCGGGACCTAATTTTCCTCTCCAGGGAAGGCAGGGATCTCGGGGTTGCATTCCAGGCTCCCCCGGGGAGTCAGGCCTCGTCTCGAGGGGAAGCCAAGGACTCCGCTCTCCTCTCGAGTCGCGACGCGGGTCTCTTGGAGCCCCCTGAGCGGCCTCAAGGGAGTCCAGCCTCCTCTTCCGTTTGGAGAGAGGACCCGGGATTGCTCTCCAGGCCATGCAGGAAAAGAAGGCCCTCAGCTCGCGAGGACGGGGGCGCCTCAGGGGTTTCCTCGAGCTGCGGCGCCCGTGGGGGTTTTCTCCCGAGGCACGACGAGGATCTCAGGGAGCCTCTCGTGCGGCGCCAGGGAAGTCAGGTCTCCATGCGCGTGGCGAGGGGGAGCGCGTCCTGGCTCTCGAGTCACGGGAGGGGACTAGGGCCTCGAGACGCGTTGAAGAAGGACTCTCGAGGTCTCTGTCGGGGGGCGGCGGGAAACCCTCGTGTCCCTCGCCTTCTGCCGGGGACCTTAGGGAACTTCCCAGGGTGCCTCTGAGAGGCGAGGGATCCTGTGGAGGTGGCGGGGCCCCTCGGGACTCCGCTGGGTCTGGCGCAACGGAAGAGGGCCTCACCTCGAGGGGAGGCAGGCACCTCAGGCTTCCTCTGCGTTTCGGACTCCGACCGCAGGGTCCCTGCGGAGTTGGGACAGGAGAGTCAGGCCTCGTCTTGTCTGAGGAAGGGAACCCCGCTGGCCTCTCGAGTTGCTCAGGGGGTCTCAGGCCCCTCGTCGAGCTGTGTGTGGAACCCGCGGGTCTTTGCGGACGATGCACGGGGGTGGCAGTGCCCCTTCGTGTTGTGCCTTCACCCACAGGGTTGCCTTCGAAGAGGGGTCCGGGCCTCGGGTCCTTCTCAAGAGCGGACCGGGGAATCGGGGGCGTTCGGCCTGTGGCCCCACCCACGTGGCTCGTCTCGAATTTCCTCGTGAGACCGGCCTCATCCTGAGGTGCGCCGGGAAGGCCGGGAACCCCTTCCAGACCACGCAGGGAAATCGCCTCTCCTGTCGCCATCAGGAGGGGAGAAGGGGCTCAGAGGAAGCGGTGCCGGGACCCTCGGTGTTCCCCTCGGGGGAACCCGGCGTGTCGGGGGACTTTTGGGGGTCGCAGGAAGGCTGTCAGGGACCGTCTCGCCCTTCAGGGCGGAACAGGGGACTTCCCTTGAGACGCCGTCGCGGGCAAGGGCCTCATCTTGCCAAGCGGTGGGAACCACGTGGTTTTTCTCGAGTTGCGGCGGCATTCTCGAGTTACGACGGGGATCTCAGCCTTCCCCTTGGGTTGGCCCTGGGAAGCCCAATCTTCCCCTCGGGTTGCGAGGGAAAGCTGGGGGTGGCGCTCGAGTCACTGCAGGGCCGAAGAGACCTCACCTAAGCGTGTGTCCGGGACCTAATTTTCCTCTCCAGGGAAGGCAGGGATCTCGGGGTTGCATTCCAGGCTCCCCCGGGGAGTCAGGCCTCGTCTCGAGGGGAAGCCAAGGACTCCGCTCTCCTCTCGAGTCGCGACGCGGGTCTCTTGGAGCCCCCTGAGCGGCCTCAAGGGAGTCCAGCCTCCTCTTCCGTTTGGAGAGAGGACCCGGGATTGCTCTCCAGGCCATGCAGGAAAAGAAGGCCCTCAGCCCGCGAGGACGGGGGCGCCTCAGGGGTTTCCTCGAGCTGCGGCGCCCGTGGGGGTTTGCTCCCGAGGCACGACGAGGATCTCAGGGAGCCTCTCGTGCGGCGCCAGGGAAGTCAGGTCTCCATGCGCGTGGCGAGGGGGAGCGCGTCCTGGCTCTCGAGTCACGGGAGGGGACTAGGGCCTCGAGACGCGTTGAAGAAGGACTCTCGAGGTCTCTGTCGGGGGGCGGCGGGAAACCCTCGTGTCCCTCGCCTTCTGCCGGGGACCTTAGGGAACTTCCCAGGGTGCCTCTGAGAGGCGAGGGATCCTGTGGAGGTGGCGGGGCCCCTCGGGACTCCGCTGGGTCTGGCGCAACGGAAGAGGGCCTCACCTCGAGGGGAGGCAGGCACCTCAGGCTTCCTCTGCGTTTCGGACTCCGACCGCAGGGTCCCTGCGGAGTTGGGACAGGAGAGTCAGGCCTCGTCTTGTCTGAGGAAGGGAACCCCGCTGGCCTCTCGAGTTGCTCAGGGGGTCTCAGGCCCCTCGTCGAGCTGTGTGTGGAACCCGCGGGTCTTTGCGGACGATGCACGGGGGTGGCAGTGCCCCTTCGTGTTGTGCCTTCACCCACAGGGTTGCCTTCGAAGAGGGGTCCGGGCCTCGGGTCCTTCTCAAGAGCGGACCGGGGAATCGGGGGCGTTCGGCCTGTGGCCCCACCCACGTGGCTCGTCTCGAATTTCCTCGTGAGACCGGCCTCATCCTGAGGTGCGCCGGGAAGGCCGGGAACCCCTTCCAGACCACGCAGGGGAATCGCCTCTCCTGTCGCGATCAGGAGGGGAGAAGGGGCTCAGAGGAAGCGGTGCCGGGACCCTCGGTGTTCCCCTCGGGGGAACCCGGCGTGTCGGGGGACTTTTGGGGGTCGCAGGAAGGCTGTCAGGGACCGTCTCGCCCTTCAGGGCGGAACAGGGGACTTCCCTTGAGACGCCGTCGCGGGCAAGGGCCTCATCTTGCCAAGCGGTGGGAACCACGTGGTTTTTCTCGAGTTGCGGCGGCATTCTCGAGTTACGACGGGGATCTCAGCCTTCCCCTTGGGTTGGCCCTGGGAAGCCCAATCTTCCCCTCGGGTTGCGAGGGAAAGCTGGGGGTGGCGCTCGAGTCACTGCAGGGCCTAAGAGACCTCACCTAAGCGTGTGTCCGGGACCTAATTTTCCTCTCCAGGGAAGGCAGGGATCTCGGGGTTGCATTCCAGGCTCCCCCGGGGAGTCAGGCCTCGTCTCGAGGGGAAGCCAAGGACTCCGCTCTCCTCTCGAGTCGCGACCCGGGTCTCTTGGAGCCCCCTGAGCGGCCTCAAGGGAGTCCAGCCTCCTCTTCCGTTTGGAGAGAGGACCCGGGATTGCTCTCCAGGCCATGCAGGAAAAGAAGGCCCTCAGCTCGCGAGGACGGGGGCGTCTCAGGGGTTTCCTCGAGCTGCGGCGCCCGTGGGGGTTTTCTCCCGAGGCACGACGAGGATCTCAGGGAGCCTCTCGTGCGGCGCCAGGGAAGTCAGGTCTCCATGCGCGTGGCGAGGGGGAGCGCGTCCTGGCTCTCGAGTCACGGGAGGGGACTAGGGCCTGGAGACGCGTTGAAGAAGGACTCTCGAGGTCTCTGTCGGGGGGCGGCGGGAAACCCTCGTGTCCCTCGCCTTCTGCCGGGGACCTTAGGGAACTTCCCAGGGTGCCTCTGAGAGGCGAGGGATCCTGTGGAGGTGGCGGGGCCCCTCGGGACTCCGCTGGGTCTGGCGCAACGGAAGAGGGCCTCACCTCGAGGGGAGGCAGGCACCTCAGGCTTCCTCTGCGTTTCGGACTCCGACCGCAGGGTCCCTGCGGAGTTGGGACAGGAGAGTCAGGCCTCGTCTTGTCTGAGGAAGGGAACCCCGCTGGCCTCTCGAGTTGCTCAGGGGGTCTCAGGCCCCTCGTCGAGCTGTGTGTGGAACCCGCGGGTCTTTGCGGACGATGCACGGGGGTGGCAGTGCCCCTTCGTGTTGTGCCTTCACCCACAGGGTTGCCTTCGAAGAGGGGTCCGGGCCTCGGGTCCTTCTCAAGAGCGGACCGGGGAATCGGGGGCGTTCGGCCTGTGGCCCCACCCACGTGGCTCGTCTCGAATTTCCTCGTGAGACCGGCCTCATCCTGAGGTGCGCCGGGAAGGCCGGGAACCCCTTCCAGACCACGCAGGGGAATCGCCTCTCCTGTCGCGATCAGGAGGGGAGAAGGGGCTCAGAGGAAGCGGTGCCGGGACCCTCGGTGTTCCCCTCGGGGGAACCCGGCGTGTCGGGGGACTTTTGGGGGTCGCAGGAAGGCTGTCAGGGACCGTCTCGCCCTTCAGGGCGGAACAGGGGACTTCCCTTGAGACGCCGTCGCGGGCAAGGGCCTCATCTTGCCAAGCGGTGGGAACCACGTGGTTTTTCTCGAGTTGCGGCGGCATTCTCGAGTTACGACGGGGATCTCAGCCTTCCCCTTGGGTTGGCCCTGGGAAGCCCAATCTTCCCCTCGGGTTGCGAGGGAAAGCTGGGGGTGGCGCTCGAGTCACTGCAGGGCCTAAGAGACCTCACCTAAGCGTGTGTCCGGGACCTAATTTTCCTCTCCAGGGAAGGCAGGGATCTCGGGGTTGCATTCCAGGCTCCCCCGGGGAGTCAGGCCTCGTCTCGAGGGGAAGCCAAGGACTCCGCTCTCCTCTCGAGTCGCGACGCGGGTCTCTTGGAGCCCCCTGAGCGGCCTCAAGGGAGTCCAGCCTCCTCTTCCGTTTGGAGAGAGGACCCGGGATTGCTCTCCAGGCCATGCAGGAAAAGAAGGCCCTCAGCTCGCGAGGACGGGGGCGCCTCAGGGGTTTCCTCGAGCTGCGGCGCCCGTGGGGGTTTTCTCCCGAGGCACGACGAGGATCTCAGGGAGCCTCTCGTGCGGCGCCAGGGAAGTCAGGTCTCCATGCGCGTGGCGAGGGGGAGCGCGTCCTGGCTCTCGAGTCACGGGAGGGGACTAGGGCCTCGAGACGCGTTGAAGAAGGACTCTCGAGGTCTCTGTCGGGGGGCGGCGGGAAACCCTCGTGTCCCTCGCCTTCTGCCGGGGACCTTAGGGAACTTCCCAGGGTGCCTCTGAGAGGCGAGGGATCCTGTGGAGGTGGCGGGGCCCCTCGGGACTCCGCTGGGTCTGGCGCAACGGAAGAGGGCCTCACCTCGAGGGGAGGCAGGCACCTCAGGCTTCCTCTGCGTTTCGGACTCCGACCGCAGGGTCCCTGCGGAGTTGGGACAGGAGAGTCAGGCCTCGTCTTGTCTGAGGAAGGGAACCCCGCTGGCCTCTCGAGTTGCTCAGGGGGTCTCAGGCCCCTCGTCGAGCTGTGTGTGGAACCCGCGGGTCTTTGCGGACGATGCACGGGGGTGGCAGTGCCCCTTCGTGTTGTGCCTTCACCCACAGGGTTGCCTTCGAAGAGGGGTCCGGGCCTCGGGTCCTTCTCAAGAGCGGACCGGGGAATCGGGGGCGTTCGGCCTGTGGCCCCACCCACGTGGCTCGTCTCGAATTTCCTCGTGAGACCGGCCTCATCCTGAGGTGCGCCGGGAAGGCCGGGAACCCCTTCCAGACCACGCAGGGGAATCGCCTCTCCTGTCGCGATCAGGAGGGGAGAAGGGGCTCAGAGGAAGCGGTGCCGGGACCCTCGGTGTTCCCCTCGGGGGAACCCGGCGTGTCGGGGGACTTTTGGGGGTCGCAGGAAGGCTGTCAGGGACCGTCTCGCCCTTCAGGGCGGAACAGGGGACTTCCCTTGAGACGCCGTCGCGGGCAAGGGCCTCATCTTGCCAAGCGGTGGGAACCACGTGGTTTTTCTCGAGTTGCGGCGGCATTCTCGAGTTACGACGGGGATCTCAGCCTTCCCCTTGGGTTGGCCCTGGGAAGCCCAATCTTCCCCTCGGGTTGCGAGGGAAAGCTGGGGGTGGCGCTCGAGTCACTGCAGGGCCTAAGAGACCTCACCTAAGCGTGTGTCCGGGACCTAATTTTCCTCTCCAGGGAAGGCAGGGATCTCGGGGTTGCATTCCAGGCTCCCCCGGGGAGTCAGGCCTCGTCTCGAGGGGAAGCCAAGGACTCCGCTCTCCTCTCGAGTCGCGACGCGGGTCTCTTGGAGCCCCCTGAGCGGCCTCAAGGGAGTCCAGCCTCCTCTTCCGTTTGGAGAGAGGACCCGGGATTGCTCTCCAGGCCATGCAGGAAAAGAAGGCCCTCAGCTCGCGAGGACGGGGGCGCCTCAGGGGTTTCCTCGAGCTGCGGCGCCCGTGGGGGTTTTCTCCCGAGGCACGACGAGGATCTCAGGGAGCCTCTCGTGCGGCGCCAGGGAAGTCAGGTCTCCATGCGCGTGGCGAGGGGGAGCGCGTCCTGGCTCTCGAGTCACGGGAGGGGACTAGGGCCTGGAGACGCGTTGAAGAAGGACTCTCGAGGTCTCTGTCGGGGGGCGGCGGGAAACCCTCGTGTCCCTCGCCTTCTGCCGGGGACCTTAGGGAACTTCCCAGGGTGCCTCTGAGAGGCGAGGGATCCTGTGGAGGTGGCGGGGCCCCTCGGGACTCCGCTGGGTCTGGCGCAACGGAAGAGGGCCTCACCTCGAGGGGAGGCAGGCACCTCAGGCTTCCTCTGCGTTTCGGACTCCGACCGCAGGGTCCCTGCGGAGTTGGGACAGGAGAGTCAGGCCTCGTCTTGTCTGAGGAAGGGAACCCCGCTGGCCTCTCGAGTTGCTCAGGGGGTCTCAGGCCCCTCGTCGAGCTGTGTGTGGAACCCGCGGGTCTTTGCGGACGATGCACGGGGGTGGCAGTGCCCCTTCGTGTTGTGCCTTCACCCACAGGGTTGCCTTCGAAGAGGGGTCCGGGCCTCGGGTCCTTCTCAAGAGCGGACCGGGGAATCGGGGGCGTTCGGCCTGTGGCCCCACCCACGTGGCTCGTCTCGAATTTCCTCGTGAGACCGGCCTCATCCTGAGGTGCGCCGGGAAGGCCGGGAACCCCTTCCAGACCACGCAGGGAAATCGCCTCTCCTGTCGCCATCAGGAGGGGAGAAGGGGCTCAGAGGAAGCGGTGCCGGGACCCTCGGTGTTCCCCTCGGGGGAACCCGGCGTGTCGGGGGACTTTTGGGGGTCGCAGGAAGGCTGTCAGGGACCGTCTCGCCCTTCAGGGCGGAACAGGGGACTTCCCTTGAGACGCCGTCGCGGGCAAGGGCCTCATCTTGCCAAGCGGTGGGAACCACGTGGTTTTTCTCGAGTTGCGGCGGCATTCTCGAGTTACGACGGGGATCTCAGCCTTCCCCTTGGGTTGGCCCTGGGAAGCCCAATCTTCCCCTCGGGTTGCGAGGGAAAGCTGGGGGTGGCGCTCGAGTCACTGCAGGGCCTAAGAGACCTCACCTAAGCGTGTGTCCGGGACCTAATTTTCCTCTCCAGGGAAGGCAGGGATCTCGGGGTTGCATTCCAGGCTCCCCCGGGGAGTCAGGCCTCGTCTCGAGGGGAAGCCAAGGACTCCGCTCTCCTCTCGAGTCGCGACGCGGGTCTCTTGGAGCCCCCTGAGCGGCCTCAAGGGAGTCCAGCCTCCTCTTCCGTTTGGAGAGAGGACCCGGGATTGCTCTCCAGGCCATGCAGGAAAAGAAGGCCCTCAGCCCGCGAGGACGGGGGCGCCTCAGGGGTTTCCTCGAGCTGCGGCGCCCGTGGGGGTTTGCTCCCGAGGCACGACGAGGATCTCAGGGAGCCTCTCGTGCGGCGCCAGGGAAGTCAGGTCTCCATGCGCGTGGCGAGGGGGAGCGCGTCCTGGCTCTCGAGTCACGGGAGGGGACTAGGGCCTCGAGACGCGTTGAAGAAGGACTCTCGAGGTCTCTGTCGGGGGGCGGCGGGAAACCCTCGTGTCCCTCGCCTTCTGCCGGGGACCTTAGGGAACTTCCCTGGGTGCCTCTGAGAGGCGAGGGATCCTGTGGAGGTGGCGGGGCCCCTCGGGACTCCGCTGGGTCTGGCGCAACGGAAGAGGGCCTCACCTCGAGGGGAGGCAGGCACCTCAGGCTTCCTCTGCGTTTCGGACTCCGACCGCAGGGTCCCTGCGGAGTTGGGACAGGAGAGTCAGGCCTCGTCTTGTCTGAGGAAGGGAACCCCGCTGGCCTCTCGAGTTGCTCAGGGGGTCTCAGGCCCCTCGTCGAGCTGTGTGTGGAACCCGCGGGTCTTTGCGGACGATGCACGGGGGTGGCAGTGCCCCTTCGTGTTGTGCCTTCACCCACAGGGTTGCCTTCGAAGGGGGGTCCGGGCCTCGGGTCCTTCTCAAGAGCGGACCGGGGAATCGGGGGCGTTCGGCCTGTGGCCCCACCCACGTGGCTCGTCTCGAATTTCCTCGTGAGACCGGCCTCATCCTGAGGTGCGCCGGGAAGGCCGGGAACCCCTTCCAGACCACGCAGGGGAATCGCCTCTCCTGTCGCGATCAGGAGGGGAGAAGGGGCTCAGAGGAAGCGGTGCCGGGACCCTCGGTGTTCCCCTCGGGGGAACCCGGCGTGTCGGGGGACTTTTGGGGGTCGCAGGAAGGCTGTCAGGGACCGTCTCGCCCTTCAGGGCGGAACAGGGGACTTCCCTTGAGACGCCGTCGCGGGCAAGGGCCTCATCTTGCCAAGCGGTGGGAACCACGTGGTTTTTCTCGAGTTGCGGCGGCATTCTCGAGTTACGACGGGGATCTCAGCCTTCCCCTTGGGTTGGCCCTGGGAAGCCCAATCTTCCCCTCGGGTTGCGAGGGAAAGCTGGGGGTGGCGCTCGAGTCACTGCAGGGCCTAAGAGACCTCACCTAAGCGTGTGTCCGGGACCTAATTTTCCTCTCCAGGGAAGGCAGGGATCTCGGGGTTGCATTCCAGGCTCCCCCGGGGAGTCAGGCCTCGTCTCGAGGGGAAGCCAAGGACTCCGCTCTCCTCTCGAGTCGCGACCCGGGTCTCTTGGAGCCCCCTGAGCGGCCTCAAGGGAGTCCAGCCTCCTCTTCCGTTTGGAGAGAGGACCCGGGATTGCTCTCCAGGCCATGCAGGAAAAGAAGGCCCTCAGCTCGCGAGGACGGGGGCGTCTCAGGGGTTTCCTCGAGCTGCGGCGCCCGTGGGGGTTTTCTCCCGAGGCACGACGAGGATCTCAGGGAGCCTCTCGTGCGGCGCCAGGGAAGTCAGGTCTCCATGCGCGTGGCGAGGGGGAGCGCGTCCTGGCTCTCGAGTCACGGGAGGGGACTAGGGCCTGGAGACGCATTGAAGAAGGACTCTCGAGGTCTCTGTCCGGGGGCGGCGGGAAACCCTCGTGTCCCTCGCCTTCTGCCGGGGACCTTAGGGAACTTCCCAGGGTGCCTCTGAGAGGCGAGGGATCCTGTGGAGGTGGCGGGGCCCCTCGGGACTCCGCTGGGTCTGGCGCAACGGAAGAGGGCCTCACCTCGAGGGGAGGCAGGCACCTCAGGCTTCCTCTGCGTTTCGGACTCCGACCGCAGGGTCCCTGCGGAGTTGGGACAGGAGAGTCAGGCCTCGTCTTGTCTGAGGAAGGGAACCCCGCTGGCCTCTCGAGTTGCTCAGGGGGTCTCAGGCCCCTCGTCGAGCTGTGTGTGGAACCCGCGGGTCTTTGCGGACGATGCACGGGGGTGGCAGTGCCCCTTCGTGTTGTGCCTTCACCCACAGGGTTGCCTTCGAAGAGGGGTCCGGGCCTCGGGTCCTTCTCAAGAGCGGACCGGGGAATCGGGGGCGTTCGGCCTGTGGCCCCACCCACGTGGCTCGTCTCGAATTTCCTCGTGAGACCGGCCTCATCCTGAGGTGCGCCGGGAAGGCCGGGAACCCCTTCCAGACCACGCAGGGGAATCGCCTCTCCTGTCGCGATCAGGAGGGGAGAAGGGGCTCAGAGGAAGCGGTGCCGGGACCCTCGGTGTTCCCCTCGGGGGAACCCGGCGTGTCGGGGGACTTTTGGGGGTCGCAGGAAGGCTGTCAGGGACCGTCTCGCCCTTCAGGGCGGAACAGGGGACTTCCCTTGAGACGCCGTCGCGGGCAAGGGCCTCATCTTGCCAAGCGGTGGGAACCACGTGGTTTTTCTCGAGTTGCGGCGGCATTCTCGAGTTACGACGGGGATCTCAGCCTTCCCCTTGGGTTGGCCCTGGGAAGCCCAATCTTCCCCTCGGGTTGCGAGGGAAAGCTGGGGGTGGCGCTCGAGTCACTGCAGGGCCTAAGAGACCTCACCTAAGCGTGTGTCCGGGACCTAATTTTCCTCTCCAGGGAAGGCAGGGATCTTGGGGTTGCATTCCAGGCTCCCCCGGGGAGTCAGGCCTCGTCTCGAGGGGAAGCCAAGGACTCCGCTCTCCTCTCGAGTCGCGACGCGGGTCTCTTGGAGCCCCCTGAGCGGCCTCAAGGGAGTCCAGCCTCCTCTTCCGTTTGGAGAGAGGACCCGGGATTGCTCTCCAGGCCATGCAGGAAAAGAAGGCCCTCAGCTCGCGAGGACGGGGGCGCCTCAGGGGTTTCCTCGAGCTGCGGCGCCTGTGGGGGTTTTCTCCCGAGGCACGACGAGGATCTCAGGGAGCCTCTCGTGCGGCGCCAGGGAAGTCAGGTCTCCATGCGCGTGGCGAGGGGGAGCGCGTCCTGGCTCTCGAGTCACGGGAGGGGACTAGGGCCTGGAGACGCGTTGAAGAAGGACTCTCGAGGTCTCTGTCGAGGGGCGGCGGGAAACCCTCGTGTCCCTCGCCTTCTGCCGGGGACCTTAGGGAACTTCCCAGGGTGCCTCTGAGAGGCGAGGGATCCTGTGGAGGTGGCGGGGCCCCTCGGGACTCCGCTGGGTCTGGCGCAATGGAAGAGGGCCTCACCTCGAGGGGAGGCAGGCACCTCAGGCTTCCTCTGCGTTTCGGACTCCGACCGCAGGGTCCCTGCGGAGTTGGGACAGGAGAGTCAGGCCTCGTCTTGTCTGAGGAAGGGAACCCCGCTGGCCTCTCGAGTTGCTCAGGGGGTCTCAGGCCCCTCGTCGAGCTGTGTGTGGAACCCGCGGGTCTTTGCGGACGATGCACGGGGGTGGCAGTGCCCCTTCGTGTTGTGCCTTCACCCACAGGGTTGCCTTCGAAGAGGGGTCCGGGCCTCGGGTCCTTCTCAAGAGCGGACCGGGGAATCGGGGGCGTTCGGCCTGTGGCCCCACCCACGTGGCTCGTCTCGAATTTCCTCGTGAGACCGGCCTCATCCTGAGGTGCGCCGGGAAGGCCGGGAACCCCTTCCAGACCACGCAGGGGAATCGCCTCTCCTGTCGCGATCAGGAGGGGAGAAGGGGCTCAGAGGAAGCGGTGCCGGGACCCTCGGTGTTCCCCTCGGGGGAACCCGGCGTGTCGGGGGACTTTTGGGGGTCGCAGGAAGGCTGTCAGGGACCGTCTCGCCCTTCAGGGCGGAACAGGGGACTTCCCTTGAGACGCCGTCGCGGGCAAGGGCCTCATCTTGCCAAGCGGTGGGAACCACGTGGTTTTTCTCGAGTTGCGGCGGCATTCTCGAGTTACGACGGGGATCTCAGCCTTCCCCTTGGGTTGGCCCTGGGAAGCCCAATCTTCCCCTCGGGTTGCGAGGGAAAGCTGGGGGTGGCGCTCGAGTCACTGCAGGGCCGAAGAGACCTCACCTAAGCGTGTGTCCGGGACCTAATTTTCCTCTCCAGGGAAGGCAGGGATCTCGGGGTTGCATTCCAGGCTCCCCCGGGGAGTCAGGCCTCGTCTCGAGGGGAAGCCAAGGACTCCGCTCTCCTCTCGAGTCGCGACGCGGGTCTCTTGGAGCCCCCTGAGCGGCCTCAAGGGAGTCCAGCCTCCTCTTCCGTTTGGAGAGAGGACCCGGGATTGCTCTCCAGGCCATGCAGGAAAAGAAGGCCCTCAGCCCGCGAGGACGGGGGCGCCTCAGGGGTTTCCTCGAGCTGCGGCGCCCGTGGGGGTTTGCTCCCGAGGCACGACGAGGATCTCAGGGAGCCTCTCGTGCGGCGCCAGGGAAGTCAGGTCTCCATGCGCGTGGCGAGGGGGAGCGCGTCCTGGCTCTCGAGTCACGGGAGGGGACTAGGGCCTCGAGACGCGTTGAAGAAGGACTCTCGAGGTCTCTGTCGGGGGGCGGCGGGAAACCCTCGTGTCCCTCGCCTTCTGCCGGGGACCTTAGGGAACTTCCCAGGGTGCCTCTGAGAGGCGAGGGATCCTGTGGAGGTGGCGGGGCCCCTCGGGACTCCGCTGGGTCTGGCGCAACGGAAGAGGGCCTCACCTCGAGGGGAGGCAGGCACCTCAGGCTTCCTCTGCGTTTCGGACTCCGACCGCAGGGTCCCTGCGGAGTTGGGACAGGAGAGTCAGGCCTCGTCTTGTCTGAGGAAGGGAACCCCGCTGGCCTCTCGAGTTGCTCGGGGGGTCTCAGGCCCCTCGTCGAGCTGTGTGTGGAACCCGCGGGTCTTTGCGGACGATGCACGGGGGTGGCAGTGCCCCTTCGTGTTGTGCCTTCACCCACAGGGTTGCCTTCGAAGAGGGGTCCGGGCCTCGGGTCCTTCTCAAGAGCGGACCGGGGAATCGGGGGCGTTCGGCCTGTGGCCCCACCCACGTGGCTCGTCTCGAATTTCCTCGTGAGACCGGCCTCATCCTGAGGTGCGCCGGGAAGGCCGGGAACCCCTTCCAGACCACGCAGGGGAATCGCCTCTCCTGTCGCGATCAGGAGGGGAGAAGGGGCTCAGAGGAAGCGGTGCCGGGACCCTCGGTGTTCCCCTCGGGGGAACCCGGCGTGTCGGGGGACTTTTGGGGGTCGCAGGAAGGCTGTCAGGGACCGTCTCGCCCTTCAGGGCGGAACAGGGGACTTCCCTTGAGACGCCGTCGCGGGCAAGGGCCTCATCTTGCCAAGCGGTGGGAACCACGTGGTTTTTCTCGAGTTGCGGCGGCATTCTCGAGTTACGACGGGGATCTCAGCCTTCCCCTTGGGTTGGCCCTGGGAAGCCCAATCTTCCCCTCGGGTTGCGAGGGAAAGCTGGGGGTGGCGCTCGAGTCACTGCAGGGCCTAAGAGACCTCACCTAAGCGTGTGTCCGGGACCTAATTTTCCTCTCCAGGGAAGGCAGGGATCTCGGGGTTGCATTCCAGGCTCCCCCGGGGAGTCAGGCCTCGTCTCGAGGGGAAGCCAAGGACTCCGCTCTCCTCTCGAGTCGCGACGCGGGTCTCTTGGAGCCCCCTGAGCGGCCTCAAGGGAGTCCAGCCTCCTCTTCCGTTTGGAGAGAGGACCCGGGATTGCTCTCCAGGCCATGCAGGAAAAGAAGGCCCTCAGCTCGCGAGGACGGGGGCGCCTCAGGGGTTTCCTCGAGCTGCGGCGCCCGTGGGGGTTTTCTCCCGAGGCACGACGAGGATCTCAGGGAGCCTCTCGTGCGGCGCCAGGGAAGTCAGGTCTCCATGCGCGTGGCGAGGGGGAGCGTGTCCTGGCTCTCGAGTCACGGGAGGGGACTAGGGCCTGGAGACGCGTTGAAGAAGGACTCTCGAGGTCTCTGTCGGGGGGCGGCGGGAAACCCTCGTGTCCCTCGCCTTCTGCCGGGGACCTTAGGGAACTTCCCAGGGTGCCTCTGAGAGGCGAGGGATCCTGTGGAGGTGGCGGGGCCCCTCGGGACTCCGCTGGGTCTGGCGCAACGGAAGAGGGCCTCACCTCGAGGGGAGGCAGGCACCTCAGGCTTCCTCTGCGTTTCGGACTCCGACCGCAGGGTCCCTGCGGAGTTGGGACAGGAGAGTCAGGCCTCGTCTTGTCTGAGGAAGGGAACCCCGCTGGCCTCTCGAGTTGCTCAGGGGGTCTCAGGCCCCTCGTCGAGCTGTGTGTGGAACCCGCGGGTCTTTGCGGACGATGCACGGGGGTGGCAGTGCCCCTTCGTGTTGTGCCTTCACCCACAGGGTTGCCTTCGAAGAGGGGTCCGGGCCTCGGGTCCTTCTCAAGAGCGGACCGGGGAATCGGGGGCGTTCGGCCTGTGGCCCCACCCACGTGGCTCGTCTCGAATTTCCTCGTGAGACCGGCCTCATCCTGAGGTGCGCCGGGAAGGCCGGGAACCCCTTCCAGACCACGCAGGGGAATCGCCTCTCCTGTCGCGATCAGGAGGGGAGAAGGGGCTCAGAGGAAGCGGTGCCGGGACCCTCGGTGTTCCCCTCGGGGGAACCCGGCATGTCGGGGGACTTTTGGGGGTCGCAGGAAGGCTGTCAGGGACCGTCTCGCCCTTCAGGGCGGAACAGGGGACTTCCCTTGAGACGCCGTCGCGGGCAAGGGCCTCATCTTGCCAAGCGGTGGGAACCACGTGGTTTTTCTCGAGTTGCGGCGGCATTCTCGAGTTACGACGGGGATCTCAGCCTTCCCCTTGGGTTGGCCCTGGGAAGCCCAATCTTCCCCTCGGGTTGCGAGGGAAAGCTGGGGGTGGCGCTCGAGTCACTGCAGGGCCTAAGAGACCTCACCTAAGCGTGTGTCCGGGACCTAATTTTCCTCCCCAGGGAAGGCAGGGATCTCGGGGTTGCATTCCAGGCTCCCCCGGGGAGTCAGGCCTCGTCTCGAGGGGAAGCCAAGGACTCCGCTCTCCTCTCGAGTCGCGACGCGGGTCTCTTGGAGCCCCCTGAGCGGCCTCAAGGGAGTCCAGCCTCTTCTTCCGTTTGGAGAGAGGACCCGGGATTGCTCTCCAGGCCATGCAGGAAAAGAAGGCCCTCAGCTCGCGAGGACGGGGGCGTCTCAGGGGTTTCCTCGAGCTGCGGCGCCCGTGGGGGTTTTCTCCCGAGGCACGACGAGGATCTCAGGGAGCCTCTCGTGCGGCGCCAGGGAAGTCAGGTCTCCATGCGCGTGGCGAGGGGGAGCGCGTCCTGGCTCTCGAGTCACGGGAGGGGACTAGGGCCTCGAGACGCGTTGAAGAAGGACTCTCGAGGTCTCTGTCGGGGGGCGGCGGGAAACCCTCGTGTCCCTCGCCTTCTGCCGGGGACCTTAGGGAACTTCCCAGGGTGCCTCTGAGAGGCGAGGGATCCTGTGGAGGTGGCGGGGCCCCTCGGGACTCCGCTGGGTCTGGCGCAACGGAAGAGGGCCTCACCTCGAGGGGAGGCAGGCACCTCAGGCTTCCTCTGCGTTTCGGACTCCGACCGCAGGGTCCCTGCGGAGTTGGGACAGGAGAGTCAGGCCTCGTCTTGTCTGAGGAAGGGAACCCCGCTGGCCTCTCGAGTTGCTCAGGGGGTCTCAGGCCCCTCGTCGAGCTGTGTGTGGAACCCGCGGGTCTTTGCGGACGATGCACGGGGGTGGCAGTGCCCCTTCGTGTTGTGCCTTCACCCACAGGGTTGCCTTCGAAGAGGGGTCCGGGCCTCGGGTCCTTCTCAAGAGCGGACCGGGGAATCGGGGGCGTTCGGCCTGTGGCCCCACCCACGTGGCTCGTCTCGAATTTCCTCGTGAGACCGGCCTCATCCTGAGGTGCGCCGGGAAGGCCGGGAACCCCTTCCAGACCACGCAGGGGAATCGCCTCTCCTGTCGCGATCAGGAGGGGAGAAGGGGCTCAGAGGAAGCGGTGCCGGGACCCTCGGTGTTCCCCTCGGGGGAACCCGGCGTGTCGGGGGACTTTTGGGGGTCGCAGGAAGGCTGTCAGGGACCGTCTCGCCCTTCAGGGCGGAACAGGGGACTTCCCTTGAGACGCCGTCGCGGGCAAGGGCCTCATCTTGCCAAGCGGTGGGAACCACGTGGTTTTTCTCGAGTTGCGGCGGCATTCTCGAGTTACGACGGGGATCTCAGCCTTCCCCTTGGGTTGGCCCTGGGAAGCCCAATCTTCCCCTCGGGTTGCGAGGGAAAGCTGGGGGTGGCGCTCGAGTCACTGCAGGGCCTAAGAGACCTCACCTAAGCGTGTGTCCGGGACCTAATTTTCCTCTCCAGGGAAGGCAGGGATCTCGGGGTTGCATTCCAGGCTCCCCCGGGGAGTCAGGCCTCGTCTCGAGGGGAAGCCAAGGACTCCGCTCTCCTCTCGAGTCGCGACGCGGGTCTCTTGGAGCCCCCTGAGCGGCCTCAAGGGAGTCCAGCCTCCTCTTCCGTTTGGAGAGAGGACCCGGGATTGCTCTCCAGGCCATGCAGGAAAAGAAGGCCCTCAGCTCGCGAGGACGGGGGCGCCTCAGGGGTTTCCTCGAGCTGCGGCGCCCGTGGGGGTTTTCTCCCGAGGCACGACGAGGATCTCAGGGAGCCTCTCGTGCGGCGCCAGGGAAGTCAGGTCTCCATGCGCGTGGCGAGGGGGAGCGCGTCCTGGCTCTCGAGTCACGGGAGGGGACTAGGGCCTGGAGACGCGTTGAAGAAGGACTCTCGAGGTCTCTGTCGGGGGGCGGCGGGAAACCCTCGTGTCCCTCGCCTTCTGCCGGGGACCTTAGGGAACTTCCCAGGGTGCCTCTGAGAGGCGAGGGATCCTGTGGAGGTGGCGGGGCCCCTCGGGACTCCGCTGGGTCTGGCGCAACGGAAGAGGGCCTCACCTCGAGGGGAGGCAGGCACCTCAGGCTTCCTCTGCGTTTCGGACTCCGACCGCAGGGTCCCTGCGGAGTTGGGACAGGAGAGTCAGGCCTCGTCTTGTCTGAGGAAGGGAACCCCGCTGGCCTCTCGAGTTGCTCAGGGGGTCTCAGGCCCCTCGTCGAGCTGTGTGTGGAACCCGCGGGTCTTTGCGGACGATGCACGGGGGTGGCAGTGCCCCTTCGTGTTGTGCCTTCACCCACAGGGTTGCCTTCGAAGAGGGGTCCGGGCCTCGGGTCCTTCTCAAGAGCGGACCGGGGAATCGGGGGCGTTCGGCCTGTGGCCCCACCCACGTGGCTCGTCTCGAATTTCCTCGTGAGACCGGCCTCATCCTGAGGTGCGCCGGGAAGGCCGGGAACCCCTTCCAGACCACGCAGGGGAATCGCCTCTCCTGTCGCGATCAGGAGGGGAGAAGGGGCTCAGAGGAAGCGGTGCCGGGACCCTCGGTGTTCCCCTCGGGGGAACCCGGCGTGTCGGGGGACTTTTGGGGGTCGCAGGAAGGCTGTCAGGGACCGTCTCGCCCTTCAGGGCGGAACAGGGGACTTCCCTTGAGACGCCGTCGCGGGCAAGGGCCTCATCTTGCCAAGCCGTGGGAACCACGTGGTTTTTCTCGAGTTGCGGCGGCATTCTCGAGTTACGACGGGGATCTCAGCCTTCCCCTTGGGTTGGCCCTGGGAAGCCCAATCTTCCCCTCGGGTTGCGAGGGAAAGCTGGGGGTGGCGCTCGAGTCACTGCAGGGCCGAAGAGACCTCACCTAAGCGTGTGTCCGGGACCTAATTTTCCTCTCCAGGGAAGGCAGGGATCTCGGGGTTGCATTCCAGGCTCCCCCGGGGAGTCAGGCCTCGTCTCGAGGGGAAGCCAAGGACTCCGCTCTCCTCTCGAGTCGCGACCCGGGTCTCTTGGAGCCCCCTGAGCGGCCTCAAGGGAGTCCAGCCTCCTCTTCCGTTTGGAGAGAGGACCCGGGATTGCTCTCCAGGCCATGCAGGAAAAGAAGGCCCTCAGCTCGCGAGGACGGGGGCGTCTCAGGGGTTTCCTCGAGCTGCGGCGCCCGTGGGGGTTTTCTCCCGAGGCACGACGAGGATCTCAGGGAGCCTCTCGTGCGGCGCCAGGGAAGTCAGGTCTCCATGCGCGTGGCGAGGGGGAGCGCGTCCTGGCTCTCGAGTCACGGGAGGGGACTAGGGCCTCGAGACGCGTTGAAGAAGGACTCTCGAGGTCTCTGTCGGGGGGCGGCGGGAAACCCTCGTGTCCCTCGCCTTCTGCCGGGGACCTTAGGGAACTTCCCAGGGTGCCTCTGAGAGGCGAGGGATCCTGTGGAGGTGGCGGGGCCCCTCGGGACTCCGCTGGGTCTGGCGCAACGGAAGAGGGCCTCACCTCGAGGGGAGGCAGGCACCTCAGGCTTCCTCTGCGTTTCGGACTCCGACCGCAGGGTCCCTGCGGAGTTGGGACAGGAGAGTCAGGCCTCGTCTTGTCTGAGGAAGGGAACCCCGCTGGCCTCTCGAGTTGCTCAGGGGGTCTCAGGCCCCTCGTCGAGCTGTGTGTGGAACCCGCGGGTCTTTGCGGACGATGCACGGGGGTGGCAGTGCCCCTTCGTGTTGTGCCTTCACCCACAGGGTTGCCTTCGAAGAGGGGTCCGGGCCTCGGGTCCTTCTCAAGAGCGGACCGGGGAATCGGGGGCGTTCGGCCTGTGGCCCCACCCACGTGGCTCGTCTCGAATTTCCTCGTGAGACCGGCCTCATCCTGAGGTGCGCCGGGAAGGCCGGGAACCCCTTCCAGACCACGCAGGGGAATCGCCTCTCCTGTCGCGATCAGGAGGGGAGAAGGGGCTCAGAGGAAGCGGTGCCGGGACCCTCGGTGTTCCCCTCGGGGGAACCCGGCGTGTCGGGGGACTTTTGGGGGTCGCAGGAAGGCTGTCAGGGACCGTCTCGCCCTTCAGGGCGGAACAGGGGACTTCCCTTGAGACGCCGTCGCGGGCAAGGGCCTCATCTTGCCAAGCGGTGGGAACCACGTGGTTTTTCTCGAGTTGCGGCGGCATTCTCGAGTTACGACGGGGATCTCAGCCTTCCCCTTGGGTTGGCCCTGGGAAGCCCAATCTTCCCCTCGGGTTGCGAGGGAAAGCTGGGGGTGGCGCTCGAGTCACTGCAGGGCCTAAGAGACCTCACCTAAGCGTGTGTCCGGGACCTAATTTTCCTCCCCAGGGAAGGCAGGGATCTCGGGGTTGCATTCCAGGCTCCCCCGGGGAGTCAGGCCTCGTCTCGAGGGGAAGCCAAGGACTCCGCTCTCCTCTCGAGTCGCGACGCGGGTCTCTTGGAGCCCCCTGAGCGGCCTCAAGGGAGTCCAGCCTCTTCTTCCGTTTGGAGAGAGGACCCGGGATTGCTCTCCAGGCCATGCAGGAAAAGAAGGCCCTCAGCTCGCGAGGACGGGGGCGTCTCAGGGGTTTCCTCGAGCTGCGGCGCCCGTGGGGGTTTTCTCCCGAGGCACGACGAGGATCTCAGGGAGCCTCTCGTGCGGCGCCAGGGAAGTCAGGTCTCCATGCGCGTGGCGAGGGGGAGCGCGTCCTGGCTCTCGAGTCACGGGAGGGGACTAGGGCCTCGAGACGCGTTGAAGAAGGACTCTCGAGGTCTCTGTCGGGGGGCGGCGGGAAACCCTCGTGTCCCTCGCCTTCTGCCGGGGACCTTAGGGAACTTCCCAGGGTGCCTCTGAGAGGCGAGGGATCCTGTGGAGGTGGCGGGGCCCCTCGGGACTCCGCTGGGTCTGGCGCAACGGAAGAGGGCCTCACCTCGAGGGGAGGCAGGCACCTCAGGCTTCCTCTGCGTTTCGGACTCCGACCGCAGGGTCCCTGCGGAGTTGGGACAGGAGAGTCAGGCCTCGTCTTGTCTGAGGAAGGGAACCCCGCTGGCCTCTCGAGTTGCTCAGGGGGTCTCAGGCCCCTCGTCGAGCTGTGTGTGGAACCCGCGGGTCTTTGCGGACGATGCACGGGGGTGGCAGTGCCCCTTCGTGTTGTGCCTTCACCCACAGGGTTGCCTTCGAAGAGGGGTCGGGCCTCGGGTCCTTCTCAAGAGCGGACCGGGGAATCGGGGCGTTCGGCCTGTGGCCCCACCCACGTGGCTCGTCTCGAATTTCTCGTGAGACCGGCCTCATCCTGAGGTGCGCCGGGAAGGCCGGGAACCCCTTCCAGACCACGCAGGGGAATCGCCTCTCCTGTCTCGTCAGGAGGGGAGAAGGGCTCAGAGGAAGCGGTGCCGGGACCCTCGGTGTTCCCCTCGGGGGAACCCGGCGTGTCGGGGGACTTTGGGGGTCGCAGGAAGGCTGTCAGGGACCGTCTCGCCCTTCAGGGCGGAACAGGGACTTCCCTTGAGACGCCGTCGCGGGCAAGGGCCTCATCTTGCCAAGCGGTGGGAACCACGTGGTTTTTCTCGAGTTGCGGCGGCATTCCTCGAGTTACGACGGGGATCTCAGCTTCCCCTTGGGTTGGCCCTGGGGAAGCCCAATCTTCCCCTCGGGTTGCGAGGGAAAGCTGGGGTGGCGCTCGAGTCACTGCAGGGCCTAAGAGACCTCACCTAAGCGTGTGTCCGGGACCTAATTTTCCTCTCCAGGGAAGGCAGGGATCTCGGGGTTGCATTCCAGGCTCCCCGGGGAGTCAGGCCTCGTCTCGAGGGGAAGCAAGGACTCGCTCTCCTCTCGAGTGCGACAGCGGCTCTTGGAGCCCCCTGAGCGGCCTCAAGGGAGTCCAGCCTCCTCTTCCGTTTGGAGAGAGGACCCGGGATTGCTCTCCAGGCCATGCAGGAAAAGAAGGCCCTCAGCTCGCGAGGACGGGGGCGCCTCAGGGGTTTCTCGAGCTGCGGCGCCCGTGGGGGTTTTCTCCCGAGGCACGACGAGGATCTCAGGAGCCTCTCGTGCGGCGCCAGGGAAGTCAGGTCTCCATGCGCGTGGCGAGGGGGAGCGCGTCCTGGCTCTCGAGTCACGGGAGGGGACTAGGGCCTCGAGACGCGTTGAAGAAGGACTCTCGAGGTCTCTGTCGGGGGCGGCGGGAAACCCTCGTGTCCCTCGCCTTCTGCCGGGACCTTAGGGAACTTCCCAGGGTGCCTCTGAGAGGCGAGGGATCCTGTGGGAGGTGGCGGGGCCCCTCGGACTCCGCTGGGTCTGGCGCAACGGAAGAGGCCTCACCTCGAGGGGAGGCAGGCACCTCAGGCTTCCTCTGCGTTTCGGACTCCGACCGCAGGGTCCCTGCGGAGTTGGGACAGGAGAGTCAGGCTCGTCTTGTCTGAGGAAGGGAACCCGCTGGCCTCTCGAGTTGCTCAGGGGTCTCAGGCCCTCGTCGAGCTGTGTGTGGAACCCGCGGGTCTTTGCGACGATGCACGGGGGTGGCAGTGCCCCTTCGTGTTGTGCCTTCACCCACAGGGTTGCCTTCGAAGAGGGGTCCGGGCCTCGGGTCCTCTCAAGAGCGGACGGGGAATCGGGGCCGTTCGGCCTGTGGCCCCACCCACGTGGCTCGTCTCGAATTTCCTCGTGAGACCGGCCTCATCCTGAGTGCGCCGGGAAGGCCGGGGAACCCCTTCCAGACCACGCAGGGGAATCGCCTCTCCTGTCGCGATTCAGGAGGGGAGAAGGGGCTCAGAGGAAGCGGTGCCGGGACCCTCGGTGTTCCCCTCGGGGGAACCCGGCGTGTCGGGGGACTTTTGGGGGTCGCAGGAAGGCTGTCAGGGACCGTCTCGCCCTTCAGGGGCGGAACAGGGACTGCCCTTGAGACGCCGTCGCGGGCAAGGGCCTCATCTTGCCAAGCGGTGGGAACCACGTGGTTTTTCTCGAGTTGCGGCGGCATTCTCGAGTTACGACGGGGATCTCAGCCTTCCCCTTGGGTTGGCCCTGGGAAGCCCAATCTTCCCCTCGGGTTGCGAGGGAAAGCTGGGGGTGGCGCTCGAGTCACTGCAGGGCCCTAAGAGACCTCACCTAAGGCGTGTGTCCGGGACCTAATTTTCCTCTCCAGGGAAGGCAGGGATCTCGGGGTTGCATTCCAGGCTCCCCGGGAGTCAGGCCTCGTCTCGAGGGGAAGCCAAGGACTCCGCTCTCCTCTCGAGTCGCGACGCGGGTCTCTTGGAGCCCCCTGAGCGGCCTCAAGGGAGTCCAGGCCTCCTCTTCCGGTTTGGAGAGAGGACCCGGGATTGCTCTCCAGGCCATGCAGAAAAGAAGGCCCTCAGCTCGCGAGGACGGGGGCGTCTCAGGGGTTCCTCGAGCTGCGGCGCCCGTGGGGGTTTTCTCCCGAGGCACGACGAGGATCTCAGGGAGCCTCTCGTGCGGCGCCAGGGAAGTCAGGTCTCCATGCGCGTGGCGGAGGGGGAGCGCGTCCTGGCTCTCGAGTCACGGGAGGGGACTAGGGCCTGGAGACGCTTGAAGAAGGACTCTCGAGGTCTCTGTCGGGGGCGGCGGGAAACCTCGTGTCCCTCGCCTTCTGCCGGGACCTTAGGGAACTTCCCAGGGTGCCTCTGAGAGGCGAGGGATCCTGTGGAGGTGGCGGGGCCCTCGGGACTCCGCTGGGTCTGGCGCAACGGAAGAGGGCCTCACCTCGAGGGGAGGCAGGCACCTCAGGCTTCCTCTGCGTTTCGGACTCCGACCGCAGGGTCCCTGCGGAGTTGGGACAGGAGAGTCAGGCCTCGTCTTGTCTGAGGAAGGGAACCCCGGCTGGCCTCTCGAGTTGCTCAGGGGTCTCA